>NC_134643.1:122133808-122241308 GCF_030463565.1 Pelecanus crispus
CCCCTTTTCCTGCACTCTCTGGCTTTATGGCCCCCAGTGCCTGAAAAATTTCGTAATTGAAAATCCAAACTCTGACACCTCTTAGTCAACTACTTTCCTTATTTTCCAGTGCTGAAATCTTTGAATCTGCCACGTTGTGGCTTCAGTATTAGATGGCAGTCAAAGTTCTGGATGTGGAAAAAACAGTGAAAAGCTTTGGCATTTGAGGTTGTTACTCAGTGATTCTGAATGAATTTCACGGTACACAATGCGCACTTACGTTAATATATTCAGAGAGGACAGGCTTCTAAGTTTCTGCAACTGTTTCAGTAATTTTAGTTGAAGGAATTCCATTGTCTAAAATAACCAAATAGAAATAAAGTACATTTTCAACCCTCCTGTAATACTGTTTACATTCCTTTGCAAACAGTAATGCTAACTATCCAGTTGGACAACCAACCTAACTTCGCAGCACAGGTCTTAGAACTGCCTGAGCGCATTTTATTCTGTCCACAGAATATACCTGCCCCCCCGCCATGTATATATAATCACAGGTGTAAGGGTAGCAGCTATTCTGAATACTGGCGGTAGTTTTGTTGTACCATAAAAGCCTGTCTTAAAGACTTTATCCTAAAGCCAGGAAGTTAACCTTTACTGAGCTTTTATGCTGCAGTGGCTAGACTAGAAAGAGTAGCCCCAGTAGAGTGTGCAAAAGGTGTCTGAACTATGCATCCTCACCCCTGGAGATCCTGCGACCAGAAGGCAGGCATGTGTTAAGGTGCAGAGAAGTGTCTGTGCAGTATTGTTCCTCCTCATTAAAAAAAAATTTTAAAAACCACCTAATTTTGCATATTTTTGATTACCCCCTCCCTTCTCCCTCCCTCAACCAAACATTCTATAACTTTGAATCTCTCTGATGATTAAGTCACTTGAGTATAAATGAATACTCTTCTAGAAACATTGGTAGCATGGATTATTTGTGTCTTCAGTCTAACAAAATACTAAACCCAGTAAAATTTTAAGCACATAAAAGCTCAAATCTGTCACTATTATAACTACCAACATGATAATATTTTGAAATATCTTAACTACTCTTTACATAGGTATATGAATTCCAGTGTTTACCCAATTGCTTTTTCAAAGCAAAGACACTTTTGTTCACTCCTAAAATCCACCTTCTAAAGATGACATTTTCTTCCTAACATATTGAAATAGAGTCAGCCAGTACACGTATCATTTCCTTTACCACCTTCCTAAAGGAATAAAGCTTACCAAGTTGCACTGCAACAGCTCCTTGACAGATGAGTTTATTGAAATTTTTAAAAGCAGGTATTTCTGAAGGTACTCCATCAAATCCCAACAGTTCAGAAAAACAATTGTTCAGTGTCCAAATGAAGTGTACATGTTACAAATTGTACATATTTAATATACTCATTTATACCACATGACATGAGCATAAAATACAATGATTTCTTATGTTATTCAGTATGCCAATTTATTGCTACAGTTCCCCAAAAAAGTAGGGCACACCTGGAAATAGCTCTTAATCCAAGGCTACTACAGCTGTTCCCATGCCTTGGACCCCGAGATCAAGTCACTAGTGTTCTGGTGTAAATCACCAGATTTTTAAAGTGTTTTCTTTTTAATTTACATTTAAATTAAATGCTTTTTTTGCAAGACTATTCTTAGATGGTATTTAGTGGGAAGTGTAACATTTGAATATTTACTACAATATAAATACTTCAAATCATAGGATATAAAATTTTCTTCACCTTCATTTTGCTTGACATTTTCAGCCACACTAATCAGAAGAAACAGTTTCCATATATGAAGTTACAAAAAAAAAAAAACAACCCCAAAACCCCACCAAACCCCAACAAAAATAAACCAACCCCAACAACAAAACTCCAACACAACACAAAAAAACCCAAAAAGACACAAACAGTGAACTTAACCAACTTGCACAAGGAACAAGGGTCCAGAGTTCATGGGTAAACTATTACTCCTACAAAATGAAAGGTGTTTGGCGCTTAGGAAGTGGTGTCCTGTATACTTGTGCAATAATCACAAGTTCTCATTGTGTGCCTGTTTTAAAAAATAGGTAAGCATTGATTTGGGTTTTCCTTTCGGTTTTGTTTCTAAGAACAGTCTTAAGAGTTCCATATTCTGAATGCAAATAATTTTTTAGCTATTCCAATTTGAGTGCAGCACAGCTGCTTTTTAAAGGTCAGGTTCCATTTGAAAGTGTCTCTGCTCTTTAGCTCAAATGATTTTCACATATTTGAATGTTTTTCCAGCCCTTTTGACCAATAATATGATCATTTTATTGTCAAAGTAAGTATTTTTTAGCAAATGAAAAGCTTATTCCAACAGTACAAGATCTCTATATCCAGTGTGAAAGCAACATGGTGGTATAAATATATGCATACATTACACATAATATATTATACACATTCCAGTTAACCATGGAACAATTAACAGGAGTAGATGACTACTAATCATGGGTACAAAGTATTTTTGTAAACAAGATTTTGAGAAACTTGAAGGAAAATCTGATTTCTGGAAAGATGACAATCTTGGGATTCCATTTTTGTTTTCAAAGGAGGTTTGTTTTTTTTTTTTTTAAGGATGCTGTATATAAGAATGCACTTTGTATTAAAACAAAGATCAATACTTTACAGTTTAAGAAACTTTACATATGTACATAAATTATACATCAGGAATGGTTTTAAAGCTCAAAATGAGTTGTCAGAAAAGTCTATTTTCCTTCTATTAAAATCTTTAACTCTTTTACGTTGTGATCATTCGCAACTGCCACAGCATGATCCAGTGCTCGGATACTTGCTAGAAGCTTTATGATCTGCTTTATGTGCTCCCTAAAATAAGAGGAAGGAGAACTCAATACAGGAATGGTACAATCATGTACAAGTATTAATATTTCAGCAAGTCAGTTTCAGATAACTTCACATCATCTTCTCCTCCACTTGCTTAGTCTGATAAAATAAGTTAGTTATCAGCTTTGTACTGAAACTGAAAAATCTATTTTGGCAGTAGGAGTTGATCATACAATATACTTTAATACTAGATGCAGTATAATCTCAAGAAAAAGTCTGGGATTACTTATGGTACTGTGCAATGAGTCACAGCTCTCTTGGTAACTAAAGTTTAAGCTGAGAAAAAAAAAAAAACGCAGCAAGTATGCTTTAATGTATGCTTTAAAAAGGTATGAAATTTGCCACCAATGAACTGCATTACAATTCAGGTCAATCTAGGAAGCTGAGAGTGAACAAACTGCTAGGAGGACTGTATTTCTTTGGCTGTCAAGAACAATTTTGGTATCTTGCTAGGAGGATGGACATGAAATTTAAACCAGTCTCCCAAAAAATACTACAAGTTCAAAATTATCTCAAAAATGGACCTAGCTGATCTGTGGAAAAGCAGCTAACATTTGGAAAACTAGCACCAACAGACATAGGTAAAGATACACTTCCCTCTTGGCAGAAATTAATGCATGTTTGTTTCAAACAACTGTACTAGGTTTTATATGAAAAGATATGACATTCCTCAGTTATAAGTAGCAATATTTCTGCTGCAGACTTATTTTATCTGCTTCATGGGGGCAATGGCAACCATTTTGTTAAATGCTGGGAAAAAGCAGAAGGACAGAAGATAGAAACTAAATTAGAACTCACTATGAAAAAAAAGGATTAATCGGACATTTCTGTTCCAATACAAAGTTTTACCAAGTTGTTATTTCAGCTGGTAAAGAAAGTTCTTTCAAATTTAGAAACAGGCTACCAAAAGAGAGAAAGTTTAATCTCTACTGGATTCTCTCTCACATCCTTCATTTCAATTCCAGTGTCATGCTAGGCTAGGCATTTTGGTTTTAGAAAGGAAGGAGTAACAAGTCTATTTTGAATTTGAATCATGGGGAAACTTAAATTGGTATGTGATACTACTATTATACTTTGGACACAAAGTTCTGAGGCATAACCTGAGCGCGGATAAAAAGTTGTTTGAGCACAACCCAGTGTGGCACAAAGCTTGGTGTTCCCTGAAAACGAGATGATTTATATGCCGCAGCCAAAAGTGACTCTAAAGACAGAAAAGTGTCTAATAACCAACACGGTAACCGGAAAAAATTGATAACAGAAAAAAATAAAGAGCCCTCTTAACGAAGATTTTTCTGCTACGGTTTAAGAGAAATTTCTGTCTGTATGTTTCAGTGCTATGCATAAGATCAAAAAGGGAGAAGGATCTAATCCCCCAGAGCCCCTCAGTAATTGAAGAGTAACTCAACAATGGCTCAAGCAAGTTCAATTATCAAGAATGACTAATGTGGGTAGCAAGGGGGTTCATCTTTCCAAGTTTCAGGTTTGCTGGAACAACAGAACTATTGACCCTGAAACCTTTCCTTCTCATGCAACAGCACAGGAATAAACAATCTTCCAGTCTTGTTACATTCCTGTGTATCAGTACAACAATTTGGTTTTTAAGTTTATCATTGCTTAAAATGATACACTTATAGCACTTCAGGTTACTTGGACAGCAGTAACATTTATGCATCTAATCCAAGTTTTTAATTATGCTGGTTATAAGGTACAAGTAAAATGACTCTTGGATCTAGGGGAAGACAGGTTCATCTAGTTGGTTGTGTAAATAAAGTCAGAACTTTTGTACTGTATACAAAAGCAGAGTTTGTAATTTAGCAACCATTGTGCAGGAATCAGCAACAGGCTCACAAGGTGGAACAGTCCAAAACCAGTAGCTACAAAATTTGCCAGAATCAGTGGCACTAAGTAGTAATGCAGAATATATTGCAAATGTTTGAAGATTTCCAGCAGTTGCTGTTTTCAGACACCTTAAAAATCTCCCCAACTACCATACCGTAACATTTTTTAAGTTTGAATTCAAAGAAGTTTCAAAAGACGTGCAGCAGGATGGAGATATTTACCCATGTTTGCATACATCAGCAAAATAACACAAAGAACAAGAATTGCAGCTGCATTAACTCAAGATAAGTTACCTTGCATTTCTTTTCTCTACATCAGAGCAGCCAATGCTGTTTCTATAAATTGTATCAGCCAGATGAACAAGGTATCTACAGAAGTTTTCTAGCTGAGAAATAGTCTTGTCTCCTTTTAGATTAGCAAACCACTGTTTAGGAAAGCAAGCAATTACCTAGACATAACAGGAAAAAGAAAGTTAAACACAATGTAACAAAATTTTAAAAGCTATCTAACATGTTTTGTGAAGTCTGCCATGTAAGATTGCAGCAACAAGGCCCAACTGAGTGAAAGTGAGAAACCTACCAAAAAAAAAAAAAAAAAAAAAAATCAAAAATTCAAGCAGTAAAATACTGAAATCTACACTATACCTAAACTATCTACAGGCATAAGCCAGAGAAGGTTCTTTCTGTAGTTTGTGTATTTAAGGGCTGGAAATCTATTTTTGACTGACATTACAACTCTGAGTTATCAAAGCCAGATTTCATAGGTAACCAAGTTTTAACTACATTTTTCCTTCAGTTGAAATTTGTGAGTTACAAGTGATTTTAAACATTGTTTGATTTTACTTACACTTTGAGCTTTCTTAATGCTGTCCTCTCCATACTCAGAGTTTTGAAAAGCCATAAGAATATATCTGTTTAGCAGACCATCTATTGACAATTCCTGGAGAGTTTTGTTTGAAAGGATTCCATACCACTGGAGAAAGTTTCCTAATAACTGAAAATGCAACACAGGGAAAATAAGTATTTTTAAATGTACTGAAACCAGGAAGTTGATCAAACACTCTAGGGCCTCTTCAAATGCAACAGCACGGCCAAGGTAAGCCGCGGAAATATGCCTTCTGTTAGCTTCAAAACTATTCAGAATCCTTGAAGTACCAGCCTAGAGAGTTACAAATTCTCATACAACCACTAGCACCTCAACTTTGCTCATGTTTTGCACAAGAAATCAGACACACACACACACACACACACCCCCCCCAATTAAAAGTTTTAAGCCATCTTGTTCTCAAAATCTGATGTCAAGCCAAGTGAGGCCTATCATATGCCATACTGGGGCAAATTCCCAGCCCCCTTGTCAATGAAATTCCCAGGTACACTGTCAGCATACCCTTACTTCCAAGGCACGGTGACACAAGAGACACAGCAAGTGTCACGGGGGAGCGCTGGCTCAGCCAGCTGTACAGCTGTGATTCCCCACTGGCATATGGCCTGTGGAGGATTGCTGCCAGCCTCCTACAAACGCACACAGCCAGCAGTTTACTGTGGAGGCAGATCATCAGGAAACAGTAAACGAGCGCCTGCCTCGCACATTCTATTTCTGCTCATCTGTGATGCTATAACTGGCTTGCTAGCGCAAGAGAGGTGTATTTTTAATGCTTCCCTAAAATAAAACACTGGTAACAGCTTGCATACTTCTAACTGCCCAGGCTCCAATAGATATTGCCAGAAGCAGGCAATTTCACTCTTAAAAGAGACACAAGCCCTAAATAAGCGATCTGTTTCACTTTTAACAACGGCATTTTAATAAATGAGCTGTGTGCATTTTTTGCTCTAGACAGCATTTAAGAAGTTGATTTTTATTGCGAAGTGAAAGAATTCAGTGCCAAAGTGATTGCAAACCTATTCAGAATACAGGCTCCCTCACTGCTGCAATTGAAATAGAAAATTCCAGATAAGAGTTCTGTTTGAACTGCTGATCTCCATGATCACACAATCAACATGGGTCTCATGCTTTACTTTCCTGTTTAGTTGGGAGTTAATTTTCTTCACAGCCTTTTACTGGAAATAAACTACAAGAGTCATAGCTTCTTACATACCTTTGCAAACTCTATACTGCACATTCCATACACAGAGACTTTTTCTTTCACACTCTTTATCGTTTCAATTAAACTAAGATTACAAATGCTCTTATACTTTACAAATAGCAGTGAGCTTTCCAAAAGGGGCCAAGTTATTTTAATGAAGATTCTCGCACTATGTGCATATATATATAAAAAAAAATACAAACCAAGGTGTCTCATTCCCACATGAGTGAAATGAAATAAAAGCAGCGTATTTTATTCTGACAAGCACAATGACATTAAAAAAACTGAGCTGAGTATGCTAACTAAACCCACAACATACAAGTTAAAATGATGGTGCTTTCACTTGGCAATGTTTTGAAGAGGGCACAGTGCATTATCAAAGACTAAGAATCCTAATTTAGAGTTCTTTCAAAGAAAGTTAAAGCAATTTCCATCTACCATTTTCCACAAGTTTGAAGAGGATTTTATTGCTACACTGTCTAGACCAAAGATTTACCAGATGTATTTACTGACTTACCTTAACAGAGGACCAAAACTGACGTTGGAAAAACAAATATGGACCAGAGTTCTTGTTTTCTAAGATGCTGGAAAGTAAGAGATTTCTTTAATGAGCAACCAAGACCACCTCTGTCTGGAGTTTGCTGGCTTCCTCCTTCCCACACACAGTTCATTTCTAGAAATACTCCCTTCCATCCTGCTTGTCTTTACTAAATCCTCACAGCATGATAGTGAAAGATCTCCTGTATTCAGCCAGTGAACCATACTGGGGAAAAAACCCTGTTAACTATGTACAGAACACACCGACTTGCTAATGAAGGTCTAACACCATAGTTGAAAGCAAACTTACTTTTTTGGATATAAGGGCATGAATACATCATCATCTAGTGTTCTCCTCATTCTTAGCAACAATGCCTTTAAAAGCATCTGAAACAGATAAATTTTTTTTAAAGCGTCCGTCCAAAGCACTGCTTAGTAGTTAACCACTCAGAAATTGATTTTCAAAGCAACAAACAACATTTGTGACCCTAACAATAAAAGGCATACATACTTAAGCACACATATAAATAATGTCTTAGAGAAGCCTATAATAAACAGAGCTGAAATCTGACACTTTCAATAAAAAATGAAGGCAATGGAATTAATTTATGGTTAAGCTTGGCTACACAATTAGCTTCTGTGAAGTCAGACCTTTTGTCATTTTTAATCTTCTGCTAACTTCTCCATACACATACACTTTTACGTATCTCCCATTATTCTAAAGGCAATGCATACATTGCATTAGCTATGGCACCCGAACTCATGACATTGGTTCTTGTATTCATAGAATATAAGTAAAACAAGCAAATTTCAAGGCAATACATTTGAAAAGGTTACAAAAATCTAAAAAAGAAAAGCCTGACTATTTGTAGCTGACCCTTAAAGAAGAACTGCAGACCAAAAAGTCTTAGTACATTTGGTATCTCTTTTTATCTCTAGCATCTATTTTGGGGAGACTTCACTGAGTTCCTCCTCCTAATTTATCACTGTACTTGACTCTCCATAACTAGTCTGCAGAGCATCAAATAATTGCAAAATTCTCTTTCTTGCTCCTCACTAAGCATGCTGTGTTCTCCAATATCATGTATTAAAAAATATATTCAAATTCCTTAAGTTACATGAGATATTTAAGAAAAAACAACTTACTTGTGTATTTTTGTTCTCTGCATTCACTACTGAAGGATATCCATCTACTAGTTTCTGTACAATTGCTACCATTCTAGATGTTTGTGTTGTAGAAAAAGGATCCCATATATTTTCAGAAATCACTGTAAGAGATTAAAGAATTACCCCGCTTTGCAAATACTCAAATACAGGTACTAAGACAGGCAATAATTTACAAAACAGTAAAATCTGAAAGCACAAGCAAGCATCAGCTTCCGCACATCCTCCTTTTCCCCCACTTTCTTTCTAAGACTATACCTGTTAGTTTAGGAAGAACAACTCTCTCTACAATGGTAGGCAATAGTGAAATATCAGCATCATCTTTCACTTGCTCCTGTTCTTCACAGCCATAAAACAGCAATGATTCAAACCACAACATAGTCTCAAAATCTCGACACTTGCCCTAATAAAAAAAGAGTTGAGCTTAGATTCCTGAACAGAGATTTGAAGTCAACACATTAAAAAAAAAAGAAAAACAGTATTATATATGCAAGTATGATACACTCAAAAAACAGAAGAAAACTACTTTAAAACAGTCTACCAAGTGTGCTAAGCAGGCAGGGTAAGCAGCAATTGAACACAATAACAACTTGAAAAATCTAGTCCTTTTTGTCTACATGTCAGGTACTCATCTGCACTGAAAATAATAATTAAAAAAAAAAAAGAAAAGAAAGAGACAGACATAGCCCCTCAAGACCAAAGAGTCTCTTCATCTGGCATAAGGATGAGTAAATTACTTCACCTGCTTTGGCTCCCCTACTTCTCAAGCAGTGATACTACTTCCTTCAGAAATGCAGGCAAGCCTGATTCCTGAAAAGTGAAGAAAATGTTCTGCCTCTTTGCCTGAGCACTACTAATCATGCCATCACAGGCCAGATTAGTATATATGGACAACACAACCGAACCAAAACCTGAGAGACAATGGGTAGCAAGGTCAATTTTCCATAAATCAGCCAAATGAACCAATTCACTCTACAACCACACAATCATTAGATCTAATGAAAGTGAAAAATTATAAAATTATGCTTTCTGGATTAAAAACCTCCTTTTATGAATGCCTTGTAATTTTTCTAACTTAAAGTGCTTAACAGGACCAGTAACACAGAGTAGTGAAAACAATGAGATTTGAGAATTCTGTACCACGTCTCCATCTAACTAGAGCTTTGTTTTGCCAGCCTGGGAACTCACATAGAAATAGCATGGGGGAAGGGGGAAGGGAGAATGTACAAAACCAGTTTTAAATTTAACGAGGACACCTTTCCTAGGTTTTCTCTCATTTATTCAAATTAAGTACTCTGAATGCTCTCTGAAGAAGACTTGTGCTTTCCTTCCTCTGCAATCAGAGCAGAGGCAACAGAAGATCCCCTTCTATAAATACTCTCTTAGCAGTTAAGGAAAAAAACCCACTTCTAAAAAAAAGGAGAGATTCAGTCATTTGTGAGATAGGCTGACACATCTGCAGACAGTGCTGTAGATGAGCTAAGTTGTGAAAGGGAAGAAGACAATCTGTCTTATTAGCCCAGTTTCCAAAAAAAAAAAAAAAACCAACCCCAAACCCACATAACAACCAAGCTTATGCAATTGCACTCACTCTGTGCCTTGACCCACTCCTATTCCCCAGTAAAAGCCAACATGGCAGAAAAAAGTAAGTTCCTATCAGCACTGTGAAAATAATCATCTGACTGCAGCTGAAATACCTTACAAGAGCTTTCACTGGTAGGAAGAACAGAGTGGGAGTCAAAAGCTACCCAAATTGTTTGTCCTGATGGCTACTCATGTCAGCACAAATATGCAGGCTGGACAATGAACATGTGCCAGGGATACTGGGCTGCAACAACACTGTCCTGCTTTTCCCATGTTCCCCACCTAATAACTGGATAATAAGTACTACGAGGAAGACCTGAAAATTGCCAGTCAGAATTCTACAGGGCATGAAGGTGCAGGTGAGAGAAAGAAAGATCTATAATGTAGAGACATAGGTTGTAAGTCAACATAAAAACAGGCTTCTTAGTTCTACTTCTGAAGAAACAACATCACTAGAATCACAAGTTGCTCCTAAGTATTTTAAAACCTAAATTTATTATTTAAGAAGCTTTTTGGTCTACACCACTCACTGAGACGGTATTGACATGTGCTGACCTGAACTGTGGCCTGCTGGGAACACAGAGGACAACAGTCCAGAAACTCCCCAGAAAAGCTTCACCCCAAGAGGGGTGCCCATTTTAAACTTCATGCCTAGAACAGCCATTTACGAGAAGCACACATCAAAGACACAATTTATTTTGCTCTGCAGAAGTGTGAAAGAACCACTATATAGAAGCTTACGTAGAAGTTGCTTGCAGAGGACCTTACCTCCAAAGGAGTCCAGATAAGCAGCTGAAGTCTGATTAAAGGGTTAAACAGCTTTGGTAAACAGAGGCCAATATAAGCATCCTTGTAAGAGACAAAGTACTTTGAGCGCCACGCTTCAAACTGTGACTTAATACAATCAATTGAGTAAAAGCTTTCCAAAACATCTTCGAAAACTTTGCTGGATTCTTTCAATATACGATCTGGTGGAGGAGAAAAAGAGCAGTAAGTTAATCACCTGTTCCCTGTAATACCTCTTTCAAGATGGACTTTGATGCTCACTGGCATAAGCTAACTCCTATAAACAAAACAAAACAAAAAACAAACAAACAAACAAAATCTTTAAAAGTTCTGTTACTTCCGCCTCAAATATACAAAGCAATAAAAACATGAGCATGAGTACTCTCCAATATACTGTTTTATCACACGTCTTGCTTTAAACATTTCATACAATGATTTTCAGTTACCAGACATTGGACTGGTGATGTACTGGGCTGTATTCAGTGTGGATCTAACTTCAAAGCTGGCCTTGCTCTGCAGGGGAGTCTGGAACAGCTGATCTCCAGGTCCCTTCCAACCCAAATTATTCTACAACTTCTCTCATCCAAGTGCAAGTACAGGAGGGCATCTTAGATAAGCCAACTGAATCAACACTTCAGAATGGGTCCTGGCAGACATCATGCTAAACTACTGAACATAACATGACTGTAGCGCTGGGCAACCATTACAATCCCTTAGCACCTTCCTTCCTTTTTTTGTATTTACAGTACCGGTATTCTATGCAGTCCAAAACTTTTTCTATATATATTATTCTCACTTCATCTTTTCTACTTCCCAGGGATAGTTTCCTTTTAATCATCATTTTTGCTGCAGCCACAGTTTTAAATGTTCAGTTACAGTAGTAACCTGTACACAACTAACATAACTAGTTGTCCTGGTTTTGGCTGGGATAGAGTTAATTTTCTTCCTAGTAACTGCCATAGCGCTGTGTTTTGGATTTAGGATGAGAAGAATGCTGATAACACACTGATGTTTTAGTTGTTGCTAAGTACTGCTTACGCTAGTCAAGGACTTTTCAGCTTCCCATGCTCTGCCAGGCGCACAAGAAACTGGGAGGGGGCACAGCCAGAATAGTTGATCCAAACTGACCAAAGGGCTATTCCATACCATATGACGTCATGCTCAGTATAGAAACTGGGGGGGGGTTGGCCGGGGTCAGCGATCGGTGCTTGGGAACTGTCTGGATATCGGTCGGCGGGTGGTGAGCAATTGCATTGTGCATCACTTGCTTTGTATATTATTATTACTATTATTATTATTATTACTGCTACTATTGTACTTTATTTTATTTCAATTATTAAACTGGTCTTATCTCAACCCAGGAGTTTTTCCTCACTCTTACTCTTCCGATTCTCTCCCCCATCCCACCGGGGCAGGGGGGATGAGCGGTTGCGTGGTGCTTAGCTGCTGGCTGGGGTTAAACCACAACACTAGTACACACAGCAGGAAGAGACAGGGCTGAGGGAACATGAGATTATGTCATATAAACACACTTTTTACACTGGGATCAAGAAGAGATGCTACAAATAAAGTTACCAGGTCCAAAGTGCATCCCTCTGTTCCATATAGCTCACTGCTGACTCTGGACAAGAGAGCTATAAATGATTAAAAAAATAAAAGCTTTAAAAATACTATGCTTCCTTAGAAACTGATGAAACTCCTACAAAGGGCTTCTGTACACATAAAAGTGCCAAGTTACAAAGAGCAATTCAGCCACACTGAATTTTTAGTCTAGATCATTTAACTTAGCAAAGTTAATTATAGCACCTAACAACCCTAAACAGTTGCTTTATTTATCAAAGAGCTCTCCCTGCATCCACAATTTTGGTAAATCAGCCAGCAACTGAAGGTGCAGAAACTGTTTGCACTTCTGAATGATCCAACTGCTAGACAGTTCATCTAATTGCTTTTTTTAATCTGTTCGTACTTTGGGTCTCCACAACCACCTACAGCAATGACTGGCATTTTTATTACACTCTCTGTGGGAAGTGACTTGTTTACTTTAAACCTATCCTATCACTTCATTTCATGTCCCCTAGCTCTCATACCGTGAAAAGTCAACATCCTTCTCCTAGCTGAAGGGTCCAAAACTGTTTAATCCTTCCTCACATGCAACGTAAGCGATTCTGTATGTGATCCTTGCTGCTCCCCTTCTCCACATTTCTTCTAATCCGATTAAATTCTCTTTAATCAGAGAGAATGACAATTGTACTCAGGTTCAAAACAAGAAGGTAACAGGACTACTAGTGATGTTCTACTTTCTTCGTTACTCGTTTCACAGTAACCACTGCAATTGTTTTCCTTTTAACTGCTGCTGTAAAAGATGACTGTTTCATCAAACTACCCATACTTCCCCAAATCTCAGGTTTCTTCCAGTTCTCCCAGTGCTTTAGAGGCATTAGCTTAACTTAGAACCCTATTTATTGTATAATTAGGGTTATGCATAATTGCATACTAATGGTTACTTTGAGCAATTCATCATAAAACTGCAGATGAATTTCAAATCAAGTCAGTAACACAAGATCTTTCTGCAATGTTTGCCAGGCTGTAACAAGAGTCTACAAAATTTTTGTCATCGCATTTCTAGATGCTTATGCAAAACTCCAGAAAACACATTCTATGAAGCAAAAAAAAGGTTTCTAAAGCACTGAGCTTTTCAGAATTTCACATGTAAAACAAACAGGTATTTGAAGAATGGTAAACAAATTAGAAGGAAGACTTAGTATTCACTGAAGGTACAAAAGCTTACTGCTTGCCAGCAAAAGAATGAATTAAAGAAAAAGAATCTCACTAAGGATGGGGTATTTAGTTAGCTGCAAGCTGCACAACAGGTTGGCAAAAGGGACTGTAAGAGACTGTTTTGGTCATACTGATGATCCAGCAAGGAACAGTTCCCAAACTTTCTCCAAAATACGGTGAAATATATGGACAGGGCTGCATTTGGATAATTTTTTTTTTCTCCAAATTTTCTGTATTTTGTTACATAAAGCTTCAGTAACTTTTCTAACCTCGCTCCATGTTGAAGTTTGTAATATCCGTTGAAGTTTCCTCATCATCGCTGGAAAGACCTTCAAGGTGATCTGCCATCTTCCCAGTTTGCTCTCTTGCTTGTCTGCGACGAGCTCTGAAAAGAATCAGCAGCATAAACCAGCTATTACTTCTTCTCCCCCCATAAAATGAACAGACCCACCTAAGCATGTCCTAACTTTTAATGCAAGGAAATCCAGGTTGAAAAAAACCTTTCACTATGTCACCACCTCAAACAATGGAAGGAACAGAAACCAGCAAAGACCATATAGATACTGAATAGGTTTACTATGCTTTCTTTTAGTCATTTTACATCAGTATCATGTAATGGTACTTTGTTTTGTACACTTGCATGGTAAGTTGGGATATATAAGAATAGCCCTGCCCAGCATACCAGCTTAAGTGTCTTCTTCCCTTTGCAGGAAAGGAGCAAACATTGCTGCTTACTTTAGTATGTCACACAGGACAACTGTACTCTGCAAGCAGGCAAAGACTCCTAATGGACAAGAAATCTCAGTACTCTACCTTCTAGCCTCTCTTTCTGCAGTCCGGCGCTTTACTTGCTCTTGATAGATCACTCTGTCTCGTCCAAAAGATTCAAGATTTGGTGCCATCAGTGCTTTATCTGTAAAATTACATTGATGACAATTAAAATGCTTATCTATGATTATATAAACGTGTTGTAGGCAGTTTCATAAGAGCCTTTTACCTACTTTAAACTAAGTGTAATTTGAAGTAGAAAGTTGAAGTTTTCAAAAAGATGCACCCAGAAGCCTGAGTTCACAACTGTAGAGGTTAAAAGAGGAAGTAGTGAAGTTTGGAAAAACTCCACTTAAACATCAACTAGTTTTCACCATACTTCACTCTTGTCCCTCTCACAACAGTGCCCAACTATATAAAAGTCAACAGTTTTATCAGAAATTGTTTAAATTGAATGTTCCAAGACAAAAAGTGCCCCTTACATAAACACATTCACCATGTATCGTTTGAAAAGAAAATGAACAAAAAGGCAGAGAAGAGGGACTGGAGCAGGAGTATATGATATTTCAGAGTTCTAGTCAGTGTTTTCTAAGTTTATATGCTTTAGATTGCCTAAAGTTTAAAACACATCAAAATCTACAGGAAAATAAATCATCTTCCCTCCTCTTTTTAAGCTGTGATTCATTATAGATGTTCCTGATTATAGAAAACAACACAGCTAACCAGTGAAGTTGATCAGCAACCAGCAGGCAGACCCAAGAGTGTTTCCAGTTCATCCTTTTCAGGTAAATTTAAAAAAGTGGATTGAATGTTAGCCAGTGCTTAAGTCCACCCACTAAAATATAAACATCAAACTTTAAACAAAAGCCTACCTAAATTTCAGGAGTAAGTTTACATGTTCTAACTAAATCTATTTACAAATCCATCATTAAAAATATTAATGATGATCATAGAATGATCTACACAGCATTTCATTTCTATACCAGAACTACTAAGAGCCTTAACATACAAAGACACCATTTGTCCAATTTTTTTAAAATGTTATTTGAAGCTGAGCTACTTGTCTTTATGCAGAAGAAAAGCAGAAGTTGGCAGACAAACTTAAATTCACTTCTAGGCCTTTAGTGTTCTGACACTGTATGAAGGAAAGCAGATCGTTTATGTCCGCAACACACATCAAATCAAAGGCTGGCATCAACTCCTAGTTTCTGTGATAATTTTAAGGGACAGAACTGAACTATTTCTAGACGCAGTGGAATTCATTCTCAAGACTCCCAGATACTAAATAAGATCTCTCTTTAAAACCCAGCCTTGACAATGACAACTATTCCCACCCCACTATTAAATTCCAGTCTAAAATAATCCATTCTAAGCTTCTTTTAGGAAATATGTTTCTAGTACATTAGGTTTCTAATTCTCACAACCGCATTTTCATGGTAAAACTGCAAGGCCTATATGTGATGTCTGGGGCTCCAAATAAAGCCCTAAAGGGAATACGTATGCTAACCACTCTGTAAACGGATGACCAATTCTGATGCCCTAACACTTTATCACCCTCAGTAAGTTCTATCTAATAGTATTAACAAAATTTCACCTCTGGACACACTGTGACAGGATAGGAAATGGGTTTTATTATAGGATTTTAGGACAGACAAGAAAGCCATTTTTAAAAATGGGAAGCTCTCCAAAGCAGAAAGATAACTACTATTAATATGGTATTTTACCCGTTGTTTAACATGCTGAATAAAACCTCCTCCAAGGAACGTTATTTCCATCTAAGTTAACATTTATACTTTTGTAGAGTTTTACATACTGAAGAGTAACCACCACAAGAAAACTCCTCAGTGAGAATCCCCCAACCAAATGCTCACAGTAAGCAGGTATTTTAACTGGCTAATTTTAAGCTGTATTTCATATAGGGTCACTTTGTATTAGTCCAGTTTTTAACAGTGGCACCAGTCTCTTCCAGTGCTTTAGCTTTACCAGTTAAGTGTCTGAAATGAAATACTTATGCTGCCTACAAAATAGAGCATTAGACAGAAATCAGCTCTAGCCCAGTGCTTCATGGCTTTGTACAGAATTAACTGTAGATGTTACAGAAAATTTATAGATTCAAGGAGGTTAAAAAAAAAAAAAAAAAAAAGAAAAAGTACTCCCGATGTAAGAGGAAAATCGGGAATCACATACGACCACTACTACCATTGCCACCATGCACATATTTTCAGTGCTAGAAAAGAGAAAATATAGTTAAGAGCAACAGAAAGGAGAGATGAAGTCAGAGTTAGAGGGGCTTTGAGTTTAAAACAAAACAGATTAGAGAACTTTTATCTGAACTTGCTTCTACCTATCTCAAGAGTAAGGATAAACTTTAAGACAGTCATACTTTAAACATTTACATTTAAATTAAGCCATACTAAGTAAACAAGGTTGTTTAATGAATAATAAAAACCTTCAAGATGGACTGACTTGAATGGCTTGAAAACTCCGAAGATTCATCTTTAATATCATCTTGTCGTCTTTGGACAAGGCGGGAAGCTCGCTGTTTGTACAGCTGGTGCATTGCGGATTCAAGTTCGTTAATCAGAGGCACCTGTAAAAATACAACACACTACGTAATATCAAATTCTTCAGGTGCTTAGTTTCTGGGGTACCATACTATTCCGAAGCATAATGCTGTCACTGTACTTCTAGCAGCACAAACTGTTTCCTTTTACCCATTTGTATCATTTGGCCCAGTAAGTATTTCAACATGAAGAAAATGCATGCATTTACAACACCAACAGCTTTCAACTGTAGCAACAGCACTCTGAAAGTAAATTCTGTTGATTGAATGAGTCTACACAGTAAGACAACCATTTCAGAGAGTGTGAAATGTTATTTCAAGTGCTCTTGTTTTCTCTACCAAGTGTGTTACATATTGTGTTACAGTGCTTACAATTCTCAGACCTCATTGTTTCCTCTCTCTCTTTAAACAAGAATGTAGTATTCTACACTTTAATGAGAAAATAACCTGGCTGTATACGGTGAAAAAACAAAGCACGAATCTAACCTCCTGAAGCCAGCAGCTATTGTTTTGCTGTAACTCTTATTAGCATACGCTGAAATATTATTATTGAAATGCAGTAGAACACTGTATAAGCATGTTATGCCAAAAGGCAATTCAAATGAGTAAAATGTTACTCTAGCCTATCATTAAAATTGTACAATTCATGCGAGTTATGCATTAAGCATAACCTTTGAACAATACAGACTTAAGTCAGATCAGACCTGCCACTTTTTTTTTTTTTTTAAGTGGACTAAATTTCAGTAGCAACTATAACAAAAATAGATGATGTTGTAACAACTAGGAATTTCCTGACATTAAATAGCATATTCACTGCTCACTTTCGCAAAAATTCATTTCCTGGGACAAGTTAAAATTAGATTATTGTAAATATTCAAATGCAAAACAGAACGTTTCACAATCTCTTAATTTGGAAAGGCAAGTTCTTTTGGTATGAACACTTAAGCCACATCCTCCTTACCTCCGAGATACATGTTTAGTCCACAGTCTTCCAGCCTTTTAGCTCAAATATTTCATTGCTGCCTACCATCCAGGGTTAAGTTTTTTTCAAAACAAAAGATAAAATCAGAAATTGTTTCCTGATGTAATTCAGAATGTGACTCAGCAGCTATTAAAGAACCTCCTCCGGTAAAATATAAGATTATGAGATTATAGCTACAGGGCCACTTCAGCTGTCTGAGAATGACATGCACACATCAGAAGAGATATTAAAAGGAAAGAAGTATTAGCTCTTTGTGGTATAAACTGGGCTACAGGGGTTAAAATGAAAGCAACTCTGCACCAACTCAAAATACATACAACTTTCTTTTGAAGAAAACAGAGTAGAGGGAAATAGGAGGGAAAATCCCAGTGCTGGAAGTGTATATTCGGAATTAAAGACAATTTTGAAAACAGAAATACTAGTTTTAGTGCAGTTTACCATAGAAAATATAGCTGCTTCTCTTAAGCATGTCAAGGGAATTCTAAAATTGAAAAGTTGAATGAAAGTTTTTCAAAGCATCCCTAGAGGTTCTTTCTGTAATTGCCTCAGGATTAAAAAATTGCAGCTATGTATTCAGATATATGAATCCACTCAAAATATTCCCCATTTAAAACACAAGAGACTTAGAAGCTGTTATTCTTCTATAGTCAATACTGTGGTTGATGAGTGACTGACAATTTCAATGACTACTATAAAGTTACAGCCCTCATTCATTGTGTTTTGTTTAGTCAATACCTTAACTTCAGAATTTTGGGGTTTTTTTCTTCAATTTCACTGAGAACAGTGTAAGAGGAAAAGTGGAAAGTTCTCTGAATATTTAGATGACAAGGATAATTTTAACCTACAGTCTCCCTCTCTGACACAAAGTGTGTTTTGATAATTTGCTTTTGCAGGTAAAATAGCAGTTCATCTAACTGTGCTGACAAAGACAGGCTTGGAACAATTTAATCTTTCTGTATGCCTTGCATATTCCTACATTCAAAATGTAAAGACACCGTTACCACTTTCTAGCCTTCTCAGAAAGCATAATTTTGACAGTAATTACTTGTGAGGGAAGTCACGCAAACATCTTCTGCTCCACCGGTTTTATCATTTATGGGGGAAAAAAACCCCAAACCATAGAGGATTTGACATTTCTATTGCTTGTTTCTAAAATTTGCTTAATAGCTGCCTCATTATACTCTCCACTACACCTTACCAATGAGCAAAGTGTTTCTAACATTCAGAATCTCTTCAAAACAGAATACAAACAAAATGGTTTTGCTTGGTTGGGGGTCATGAAGGGTTGAGTATACGAGGTGCAGAAATAAGATGGTAGGGGGAAGAAAGTCTAATTTATGATGTTTTTTGTTCTCCAAAACTAAGTCAATAGACATACAAGAAAACTCTAGAGGAATGTACTCTTTTGGAGTGGACAAGTATATTGCGAACCCATTAGTGCTTCTTCAGAAAACCACTTTCTCATTCAGATCGGTACCAATGTGAATTTGACTAATGACCATGACTAGTCCTAACAAAATAAAGAGAAAGCATCAAAGCATTGTATTTGAAAGGATAGGGAGGGACCTAGCTTTATACATATTTAGGATATGTGTTCATATATGTATGCATATATACAAATACACACACATATATACACAAACAATATTGTTATTACACATATGGATATACATTTTATATGCTTATATATTATAATCATAACAACTACGTACATTATATATTATAAATACACACATGCTTGAAATATGAAGTAGTCAGGGCCACAGGTTCTACAAAAAAAGCTGAAGGTAATTTATCTCTACACTCAAAAGATAAGGAGAATTTACTGTCCTGCTTCATTTCCTTATTTCATTTAAATAAAAACTGATACCGATTTTATTACTTTATTTCATCCCCTCCCACCACCTCCTTTTTAGAAAACCTTACAGTGTCCTGTGGGCTACTGTTTTTGAATTTGATAGTACTTTTGTCATGCCAAAAGCACTGAATTCCAAAACAGATTATCTGGCCAAAGAACTGAGGAATATATAGGACATCATAATAAATGAAATGCTCCTGCTAAACTGACCACATCACCTCCTAATTTTGCAACTCTGTACATACAGGTACTGCAGCAGCCTCCAAATGAAAACAGCAAAACTCTGTGAATGCCCCTAAGACACACGAGATGATAAAAATCACATCTTAAGAGCTCAATGAACTGGCATAGCAGGTGGGGTATGGGGAGGGTGGGAAGGGGGAGGAAGGTGTCCAGGTGTAGAATCCTTAAAAGACCAACTATGATGAAAGCAAAGGTATATTGTAAGAAAGCAACTTTAACAAGCCTGTTTGTTAAATTATCAGCAGCTGATTTGCTGTATAATGGCTGGAATTGATTTATTTACTAGTATAGCTAGATAGTCAAAACCTTCCTACAAACTGAACTGAAATTGTAACGCTGTTACTTAACAGTAAGTTTTCCTGGTTTATACAAAATCTGGGAGACTAAAAAGCTTGGTTTATACTCAGAATGGTGCATTCTAAAACAATTTCTTTGAAGAAAATATTTGAACAAGACAGCATGGGCTATCAAAGAGAACCTCCAGACATGGCTTATAGTTATCACAAAAGAAATTTAACAAGAGGACTTTAGAAAGCAAATGCTGAATTGAGAATACAGGTATTTAACTTGTCTTCTGACATACAAATTTATCTCAGAGAAAGAATACAAAAAGTTATCTTTAAGTAGGAATTTAGGCATCTGGGCAACCAGCACCAACAGAGCTGCAAAGGAAAGTACTTTTACTACCCCTCAACAGCTAATGCTGATACAGACTCAGGAATACTGCTTCTTCAGTGAACAGTATCTACTGTAACTAATCAATTAGCTGGGTGAATTAACTGGTCCACACTTCCTGGGTTTGTTCATGACATAACTATTCTTCAACTTACAGGATTGAAGATGGGACTCTCCCAATACCACTAATGCTGGACAATTAATGTCTAACCGATTAGCAACCAGAATGCTTTTACATTCCTCCCCCACACCTAACAAGCTATGTAAGCAGTAGCTTCAACTACCCAAGTAATTCTGACAGCTAATGTATTAATAAGATACTATACTACTGTATTCAAGTCAGAAGACAACGAAGAAATAGCCTATGTACTGCTAACTGAATTTTACGGCTCCTGTGTGTAATATATACATAAATAAATAAATGTTTTTTTTTCCAGGAGCTCCTGTTACATTTACAACAACGTAGATAATTAAAGCATAATGAATAACATAAGAAAGAAAGATTAAGTTTTCACGTTAGACATACACAAACGTATCACACTACATGAAAGAAATATATTTTTAAGTTGGGGTGCCTTCAGCTATGCTAGTTGTAAAACTTTTCTCCTTCAGACACTAGAGAAATACCAAGTATATGAAACTGCCTGGCAGGAGGAAGTTTATAACACCACACAAAATACAAGTCTTTGTTACTGTGTTCATAAAGCATTCCAGAAGCTAGAAATGTTGTAATTCAGCCCTTATTTTTGTTAACCTGATATCCAACACAAGTAAAAAGCAGCGTCTTAAGTTGAAATACCAGAATATCTACGAAAATTCTGAAGACATATAATCTAAAAGTGTTTTTAGGCAATCTAAAGTCAGTGATCTCTTAGACTGTGAAAGAGAGGTTTCTGATAACCAACTTAGCATGATGAAAAGTTATCTTTTCAACCCTCAAATAACCAAACCTTTAGAAGAATATGTTCTCAGGGGACTTTTTTGGAAAACAGAGGGAGATGTGGTGTTTGGCATGTACTAAGAGTCTTTTTTTTTTTTTTTTTTTTTTTTTTTTTTAAGAAAAAGATGAATGTTTTTGCATCCTTACCTTTTCACTGAAACACTCAAGCAAGTCTTGGACATACCCTCGCATTTCTTGCAAAAACTTATACTGTTCACCAATACCCCCAGAAGACCCTTCTAATGTTTCAATTGCCTTGGTAGAGTCCTCTCGGCTTTGCTGATGTTTCTCATATTGCTGCCGATTAGCTTTGTGCAATTCTTTCATAGAGTCCAACCTGAAGGGCAATGGATAAATAGCAAATTTACATCCAAAAGTCTGTATATTTCAGACCATTGAGATATTAAACAGACAGCGCAAGTACCAAGTCTATATATGGGAAATACTGCAAAGACATATTCTCTAACTTTCATTTGTCACTTTCTCTCCTCTCTACATAAACAGCAAGGCTAATGGTTTAAATTAATTTGCTAGACTGTGCTGAATGCATTGCACTGCCCACTCCCACAATTTTTTACAGGAGTTGATAGCACTTAGAATAGTGCAAGGCTGGCCCTACAGTAAAACTGGGAGAAAGGTTTGGGGGGTGGGGGGGCAGTGAAGAACTATAGCTTACACAAAGCAGTCTTAATCCTCTACTAACCTGATTCGCTGTCAAAGGTTGTAACACTACACGGGGCATACAAACCAATTTTGAAGACACGTAAAGTGCAAGTTGTTCATTACAAATGATTTCTCACTGCAATTGGGTTGTTCATTCAGTAGGACCTTTTGCGTACCTGACAAGCAGATTACAGTGTTTAAACCAAAAAAACCACCCTGTATACACTAAAATTTAAATTCTTTATCTGCTGAAGGGGAAAAATCTGATTCACAGTTTAAAAGAATGCAACTTGACAAGCTAAACACCTCACTGGCCTTTCAATTCTTGGCTATAAGACTGTGCAGTGTCCAGAAGATGCAACTCAGACCTGTCTTCAACAAGATCAATGGCCTCATATTTAAAGCTTCACTTCCAGAGAAGCAATCCAAGGAGATTTTCGAACAAAGTGTCAATGTCATCTTCACTTTGAGCTTTTTTGGTTTGCCTTTTTATTTTTTTTAAATGGATGTGCCAGTCAGTACTTTTCCAGCGATGAAACTCTGTGTTTGCTCACCGAGACTAAAAGACGCCTGAGGAACAGAAAGCTAGGGGACAGGTCTTTAAGTCTAAAAAGATGGTCTGTCCTACCTGTCTTTAAGCTGTTTCTTTACCAAATCAATAGTAACAGGAGTCATCTCATTACTGGGAGTTTTGAAAGGAACTGTATTATCTGTTTTTTGAGACTTTGTTTCTGATGATCCATACGCAGCATAAGTGTATGGAATGCCATATGATGAACCATAAGACAGTGTCTGGTAAGTGTTCTGGTAGTACAGATTATTCACTTCAGCAGGCTGACTTGGTTGAACCTAATGGAAGAAGAAATGCAATTGTACTGTATTAGACTTTAAAGAAAGGAGAAACTTATTTTCTTTCACATCTCAAATGTTACAAAGTGAAAAATGTAGACAGGCACATTTACAAAATGTAATTATCAAGTGAATTTAAGTGTAGAACTTCCAACACCTAAGGTGGAAGAGAAACAAATTCCCTCAGAAGCACCTTATTAAATGGACAAACTCTTAGGATCATTATCATTCTAAACATTTATACTTATAACAAGATATTAAATGACAACTGTAACCAACCTGACACTCCTACAATAACCAAGTGTTTGGGACTATACTAAATTTTGCTAAGACTATTTAATAGAATGACATAGGTTCTTAGAGTTAGTGGGTTTGGTTGTGATTTTGCTTTAAAAAACAAACAAACAAACCAAAACTATCCTCTTCAACTGAGTGGCAACTTCACTATGAATGCGCAGACAAGATACGGTACAACCTGCAACAAATCCCAACTCTATGCTGCAACACAAGATACAGAAACAACAAAGAGGCACACACTGTTTACATCTACTCTACAAACCAAATAAACAAGAACAGAGGTCTCTTCAAAGTGGCATTATTCTAGCTCTGTTTTAGGCTGCAAATAAATGCTGGTTAGCAGCACCACAAACAATCAGTATCTGCCAAGAACAGAGAGACTAATGAAACGGATACCACTGAATACTTAAAATCTGACCTCTCATTTTCTCTTTAAAGAATATCAGGAGTTGCACCCTGAACTTCTCAGATGAAACAGCCTTCTACAGAACTACTCAAGTTTGTAATGGATTTAGCCAATATATGCAGAAACCAAAAAGAGTTCACAACTAAATACATGCCTGAGGTATGTTGATTCCTTTCCGTATCTGTTCTTGCTCCCATCTACTGAGTTCTTCATCTTGCTCCCCTGCCACCAATGCTTCATCATCGCTTCCCTCAATACCTTAATACAAGTAAAACAGACAGGTAACAAAAAGGAGAAGATAATGTATTCATAGTAAGGGCCACGAGTTCAAAAACCTGAGAGACCATGCTTCAGTGGTCTTTCCTCTTCACGAGGAATTAAGGATGCTAGCCTGTGAATTATTATCACAGAGGTTCCACTTAAAAAATCCAATGGGTAAATGTGCAATTAACTGCTGGTAAAACCCTCTAATGTTAAAATCCTATATATCTTACTAATTCTCCTTTTCCAAAAGGTTATTTGCTTGTCAGCAAGAAGAATGCTATACCAAAGAACTAATGCTTTTCTTTTCTCAACTATACGCTTCCTAATAAACAAAAGTACAGGAACAATACTAATTGGTCCTTAGTGTAAGTTTCTACCAGATCCAGTAAAGTTGTGTGCTTCCAAGCACAAGAACACAGTTTGTGCTGAAAATTTTATACGCAGATTCCATCATGCAGTAATTCTCCTTAGAAATGGAATACAACTCCAGATTCATGCCTGTTTGAAAAACGTGTTGTTTAAAAATATTGCATGGGAGCACTTGCAGTGAAAACTGTGAATGTTTATCAGCTGTCCTTCTAAAAAAGTTTTACCTATTTCCTCAGCAATCTTTTGCCTTTGGGATTTTTCCTTCACTGTAAAAACTATCCTCCTCTTCTCGTCATCATCTTCATCATCACTGGCATCATTTTCATCTTCTCGAACAAGGCGGCTTTTACCTGGTTCACTGTCAACGGGAGTAAAGTCTCCAAGTTCACGAGCCATTTGACGTTTTTTCCTAGCGGCATGAATAAAAGCAGCATCTGGAATTTCTCCTAGAGACAGATGTTTGCACCGTTAAACAAACACTGCAACAAAACAGGTATTACAACTTCTTATTACTCATATCTGCCACCCTACCAAATCATCTTTGCAAACAGAAAAAAACATGAGAGGAAAAAAATCCACATTCACAGAAACATTTGCAAGCAACTTACAAGCCACACATGCAAACCTTCTGACCAGAAACCCTCAAAGCTGGAATCTTTCCCAAAAAGTCTGTCTCTGCTTCCAGCAGCTCACATACCGTAAGAGCAGGAGCCTGACGTTCCTATGGGAAATATTCCTAAAGAAGAGGAAGCCCTTTACAGGAGCTGACTATTGCAAAGGGAGGAAGAAAATGAGATTCTGGACTGTGTCACTTCCTGCCCTGATATTGCTCCCAACTCATCTTATTTTGGGGGAACAAAAAACATCGGCCGTTTCAACAGATGATGACAGCTCAGAGATTAAGAGGACACCAAAACCGACAACACTAATGTGAGAAGACTGCACAATCGAGGGGGAAACAAGAAAAGCAGACGTAATTAAAAAATCTAAAACCCCTAATGCAAAATTAATGCAACTTACATTAAGTCATATAAAGAATGGTCCCCCTAAATCAAGTTCTTGAAACATGAACAATTTTTACCACTACTTTGATTAGGCACGCACAGAAGATTAAATTTCAGATTTTCTTTATACTTGACATAAGATACTCTATTCAAGCCAGCAATATCTTTAGAGATGCAACAACATACATATTGCACCACTGTGCAATTACCCCTAAAAGGAAAAATGATTTGGCAGTCAACTAGGAAATTCTTTTACCCTTGAAATATGGCCAAGTCTGTGGACCCAGGACATTCATCTTATATTTAGGGAGCAGGCTATCATGCGTTCGCTAACAACTAGTAAACTAGTTTCAAAAATAGTTTGAAAAATACTTTCTCAGACTGATTTTGCTGGCCTCAGGGCCTGACTAGAGCCTCATCAGATGAAATGAGATAGGAAAACATCTGAGATACCTCACAGACCTGTAACTGAGAAATTTGAACTAAAGACAGAATTTTAATTGAAAGCAGTTAAAATTTATTTTACATCACCTATTCCAAATCTGGATTTTCTTACAGTTTGTCATCACTGAGAGACAAGTTTCTGCTTCTGACATCAAGATGAAGCATTCTGTAGTAAAACATTTTCTCTCATAACGCTTGTAAAATTGAACAGCTTTGAAAAATAGCAGTTTCCTAAATTCTCAGATGTGGGATATATTGCTGGAAAGTATTTCCTAACCTCTGAAATACATTAGTGTGCTGCAAACGCTGGCTAAAGCATTTGTTAACATATGAGACATATTACAGTAACCAACCTGGGCGGAGAACATTCAGTGATGACAGAGCACTTGAAAAAGCCCCGCCAGCTTTTGGTTTTTCTTCTTCCTTCTCACTTTCAACTTCCATTTCTTCTTCACCATGCTCACTGTTTGCAGTCCCATCTTCTTGACCTATATCCTTGATCTGTCCTGTCTTTTCTAGTGGTGGTTCGACTGGTAAGACAACAAAGCCCATGTTTTACTCTTTTTATAAAGACCACTCGGAAGTATTTTTTTTTAAGGTCTAACAACCAAAAGTAAAAATCAAATGAAAACGTTAAATTTTATTGTTTGAGATCTAGTAAAATATGTCTTCTTAATTGTGATTAAGTCACTGACATCTTCTCAAAATAAAATTTAACAAAACAGACACCCCAACAACCACTAAACATTCTACACGTTGCCAAGTATTAAAAAAGTGAGGGAACTCAATATTAAGATCAAATGTGCAACCTTCACCCAGCCTTTTACGTATGTAATTAGAAAGCATTGCCTGTGTTATACCAAATATTTCCACATGAACAGACTCATTTCAAAGAACCCTTTAATTTTCCTTTTGGGCTGGGTGCAACATTACCCTACATTAGGTGGGTAACATACAGATACAGGCAGCAGGTACAAATACTATGCAAAAAAAATGCACGTTAAATCCAGCTATCCAATCCAAGCTGTGCATATCTTTTTAGATTTTAGCATTTGTTTAGAGAATCCAGACTACTGACTCAGTAGCAGCCATGAGGTCTTTGCACTATAACCAAACCAACTACAGAAAGTGCAAAACAGACAAACAGAAAATAAGCACACACTAGCCATGTGCAAAATGGAATTTTTTAAGGATCTTTGTGACAGAAGCAAGAATTAAGATCCAGGTTTCCACAGATCACCTGAACATTAGCCACAGAAATGATCATTTTTGGTTTTGCTCATGCCCCATACCACTACACAGGCAATTTAAAGATTCTAATATGAAAGAATTTGCGTTTTTTTTAAATGCAGACAAAGCGTTTTAAAAATCTTTAAGGTTTTTAAAAGATTAATTTCATTAACTTAAAAAAGGGCAATTTTCTGCATGGGACCATGTTCAACTCATATGCTTCAGCTATACCATTGCAATCTTTAGATCATAAGCCTCTGAGCTTGTGCTCATAGCGTTGTAGGTTATTACTCTACACAAAAACCTAACTGGAAGAGGAATCATTATGCTTTACCAATGAGCTTCCCAAAAACCAACAGCAGAAGTACGATGAAATTGAAATCCCAGGCTCTATTCCAAGCTCTGCAGGACTATACATTTTAAAAGATCCTTCTGCTCCAACAGTTTCATCCTGTCATCTTAATCATCAAGTCTACTCTAATGTCCAAGTCCTGAAACAGGCAGCTGTTGAATAATTTACTTAATAACAAAGAACACCACTCTGCTCACCCAAAGCTCACCCTTTTCGAGAAGATGCGTTACAAGGACACATTCTGTCAGATAAGCACCAGACACGGTTATAAACAAATTTAATTCCTTCCTAATTCAATAGGAAGAAACTAATTTGACAAACAGAGCTGAAATACAGAAACTACTGCTGTCTACTGACAACGGTATACATAGCTGAGAAGTTTCATCCTTCTACATTCATTTCCACATGACAGAGAATCAAAGAACTCTCTACCAGCTTCAGAACTGCATTTGTAAGGTTCAAATGAACACGTTTAATGCATGCTTTACTTCAGTTCTAAATGCTAACTCATCTAAAAAGACTATCAATTCATCCTGAAAACAAGTCACTTGTATTTACAATACTTAATCTTCTCCATTACAAAAGTTACTGTTAGTTTTGCAATTACCATCTGTTGGAGAATTGACCTCTGTTCTAACTTTTGATTTTTCAAGATCTTCTTTGTATTCTTTCTTCAATTGTTTTACAATCTTTTT
Organism: Pelecanus crispus; assembly: GCF_030463565.1. Lineage (NCBI taxonomy): Eukaryota > Metazoa > Chordata > Aves > Pelecaniformes > Pelecanidae > Pelecanus > Pelecanus crispus. The sequence goes on from NC_134643.1 coordinate 122,162,055, forward strand.
GCTGTAGCTTGATTTCTTCACTTTAAAAACTTCTTCAGTTTCTTTAAAAAAGAAGTTGGAAAACATTACATTAGACCTGAGAAGCAGTATACTTACCTATCAAATCTCTTAATTTTGTACCCAGAACTTAATAAATGCCACTAATAACATAATTTAATGTGACTTTACATTTGCACTGTTGCAACAAAACCAGTCCCATATCCTTTCATGTGGACTCGTGTCTACCTCATCTTTTTGCGGTCATTTTCAAGTGTATTCATCCCACTCACAGCACAGTCACAGAAAAGCAAGGCAGAAGTTCCATGAAAGTGTATGCATGTGGTCTGCTTTTATCTGACTATAGTAATCTTTTTTTAAAACAAACAAACAAAAAAAGCCCCAACTAGCTGATCCTTCCCTGTGACCATGCATTTGGAAGAAAATGACAAGATTCCCCAACATTCTGGGTCAACAGTCTTCACAGCCGCAAAAATACAACACTACTGAGTAAGGGAATGGCTGGTTTTTGTTGTACAACCAGTTCAAATGCCTGCAGCACTACAACCTACCAAAAGATATGCAATAAGTTGAAGAACTAAATAGCACAGAAAAAAAATCAAATTTTGATGTAGGAAATCAAAAAGTGTTCGGGGTTTTTTTTTAAGTCTATAGTGTAATTCCATGCTTCCAGTATTTCTGTCAAGACTTCAACTCACTAGTCTTAGAATCCAAGTTCCAGTGATTACAAAAGAATTCCTTCTAAGAAAATTCAAAATGCACGCTAACTCTCCTGCTGACAAAAGGTAGCACAAAAAATAAATAAGCTCCTCATTATTCACCCTGAACTTCTGGGATGCAATGAACTCTGGAGTTTGAGGTGTGGTTTTTGATCATTTTTCATACGTAGTAACTATTATCCATAATCAGATTATCTGAGTATGAATGGACCAATTCATGAGTGCAGTATCTGCTGGAGTCTAGCAGAACTATTAGCTGAAGCACTGTACAAACACAACTACGCTATTTTTCCAAAAGCTGAGGTCCAGAAACTGCTCAACCACTTTCTTCACTATTTCTGAAGGTTCATCTAATAAATCTCACGGACGGCTACATGAACTAACTCTGCAACAAAACACCAGTGGCTTCACACGAGTTTGCCCAGGACATCAGGCAGTCCGACATGACCTGTGAACACCAGCCACAGCAGATGAAAACCAACTCGACAGAAAGCCGCAGGGAAGATGCCCCTCAACCAGCACTGCCGGTGCTGGGGGGAGGCGGGGGGGGCTGCACAGGCGCTGGGCCCAGTACCTGCTACCCCACAAACCCAGCCCAGGCTAAAGCCTGCGCCCTGACCAGCGAGCCACCCAGCTGCAGGGAGCGCAGGGCGGCTGCAACACTCGGGCACCAGCAAGAGAGAAGCAGAGGCAATCCACCCCGCCGAACCGGAATTAAACCCGCGGGACACCACCCCGCTGCTCCCCGGCGCTGGGAGCACGCTGGCCCCGCAGGAGCCGGGTCAGGCCCCGGAAGGGAGCGGGGCCGAGGGCGGCTGCCGATGGGGCGCTCCCCGCCCCTGCACCCCCCGGGCTCTCCCCCTCTTACGGGACCCCTCATCACCCCCCCACACACGGGGCAACCCGACTGCCTTAAAAAAATAAAGAAGGGTCCCGGCTCTCTTGCGCAGACGGGGGGCGGAGGCCCGCTGCAGGCTGACCCGCTCCGGGTCCCTTCCACCCCGGCAGCCGACGGCCGCGCGTCCCCGGCGCCCACGGCGGGCAGCCCCCCGCCTCACCCTCCTCCTCGTCCTGGAAGCTGAGCAGGCTGGCCCGCGGCACCTCTTTGTTCTCCCGCGGCCGCTTCTTCTCCTTGGGGCGCCCGGCCCCCGGCAGCCCGTTGCCCTGCTGCTGCTGCGGCGGCGGCGGCGGGGGGGGCAGGAGGGCGGGCGCCGGTAGAGCCCCCAGGCCTGCCCTGTCGCCTCCCACCAAGCCCAGCCCCAAGCCGAGAGCCGCGCCGTAGCCCGCGGCGCAGGCGAAGGCCGCGGGGCTACCGGGCAGGGCGAGGGGCACGCAGCCGGCGGGCAGGGGCAGGAGCCCGGGGCCCGCCGCCAGCGCCATGGAGGCCTCGCCGGGCCCTTCCCCCCCGGCCCCGGCCGCCGGCTCCTGTGGCGGCTCCTCGTCGCGCTCCTCGTCCTCCTCTTCCGAGTCGTTCCGCTTCCGCACGTTCACCCTCCGCGCCTTGCGGAACATCCCGCCGAGCACCGACCCGCCGCGCCGCGCCGCTCCGCTCCGCTCCGGCACCGGCACCACCCGCTCCCGCCAGCCCGCGCCGCAGCCCAGGCCCGGCTCCCCGAGCATGATAACCGCCGCGCCGGCGGCCACAGCGCCCCCTGCCGCCCGCCACCCGCCGCCGCCCGCCCGCCAACGGCGAGCGGCCGCCCGACCATAGAGAGGCGGCGGGGAGCGTCGAGAGACGGGGCTAGAGCGGCCCGCCTCGCCGCCTGCCACTCCCCCCCTTCCTTTCCGCGCCGCCGCCATCTTGTGTCGAGAGAGCAACGCGGGCCAGCGCCGCGGCTCACGTGGCCGGTGTGTCCCGTCCCCCCCGGGGAGAGGGGGGCGCCGAGCCTCGGCCTCCCCGTCCCCGTCCCTGTCCCTGCGGGCTTGTGTCCCACGGCCGGCTCGGGGAGGGCGGCAGCGGGCAGCCGGCGAGTACCCAGGCAGGGCCCAGCCCCCCGCGTCATCTCCTCGGCGGCCGGGGTGCTCGCCTCAGCCGGGTCTCGCTCCCCGGCTCTGCACGGCCTCTGCCGGCAAGGCCCTGCCCTCCCTGAGGAAGTCTTGGCATCTGGCTTGGAGGGGGCAGCCCCATCCCTAGAAACATGATTCAAGGTCAGGTTGGACGGGGCTCTGATCAACCTGATCTACTTAAAGCTGTCCCTGCTCGCTGCAGGGGGGTTGGGCTAGATGATCTCTGAACGTCCCTTCCAACCCAAAGCATTCTATGATTCGAAATAATGTGGTAGTCGTCTTTGCTTGTGCTAAACAGTAGCATTTTTCATGTGCAGGGCCCTGTGGGGTTCGGTTTCATCTAGGCTGGGGGCATGCTCAGAAGTCTGGAGCCGGCTTCAGCAGTCACTGTGTTAACTAAAAGAAAAACTGCGAGTTTGGTGGCAGATGCCAAAAGATAGCTGGCCTTTTTGAAGACAGTCTCTACAGGTACGAGTGTTGGGAACTGGAGGGACCTCTTTTCAGCCTTCCCTCCATATCAAGAGGGCCAGACTCCACTGCAGCCCATCTTTGCCAGCCACCTTGGGAGTCTGGCCGGGAGGAGGTGTAGGGGACCTGGCTGGCTTCCTGCAGCCTCTTGCTGCAGCTGCACAGCAAGATCTCCTGTAGAAAGCATTGCATTACTTTCATGCTGTTCTCAATCTGTATTGACTTCCCAAAGTCACACCAGAATTACTAGTAGGAAGGAAAACTGTAAATTTACAGCTCCTATCTCCATTTTTTCCTGATATGAAAAGATCACCTTGGTTTCCATTGATTGACATATCCAATAATCATGCATCAAAGTTAAAGACTTGCAAATACATACAGGTTGAACCTGATACATGGAGAATGAAACCATTGTGTATATAAATATTAATTGCTATAAATATATGATCAAACACCATAGGGTGTTGAGAGTGTTTAAGTGTATCTTACACTGGGATTTAAAACAGATTCACAAAATCACATAATTATTTCTGCAGAGTGATGGTTAATGTACCGCTGCATGTCGTTTACATGCAGACAAAGGAAGCCTCCGCCAACAGAACTAATAAAACTCACAATGTATATGGTATATGTTTTGTATGCGTTGCTCTGAAGAGATTCTGCAAGCTTCTAGTGCAGTACTTTCATATGGCAAAGCCATATAAAATTGAAATTGGGAGAATGAGGTTCTTGGTATCTGCTGGAGAAGAACAGGGGAGTTGAAAAGATCACTGCAGTATTGGTGCTGTGGATTTCTGCTGCGCATGTAACTGAGAGGAGGACTTTTTCCTGATTCCAGGAAAATCTCTGCGGTGCTTACTTGGGCACAGGAATAAAAGGTCTTTCACATCATCCTTATTCAGAACACTACAGTGGCAAAAGTAACTGAAACTGCAATCTGCAGTGTTAGAAAGCCCATGGATTTCTTAATCTCATGGTTTCTTCCCCACAAGGCCAGAATATGTACATTCTCAGTTACTGCTGCATGTGTGGATTTTGAACAGTAACAGCAGCCAACCACTGCTGTCATGGCAATGTGGAAGTACTGTGTTATTCAGCACTTCTTTTACTAGAGGGCAGCAGAGCCTCAGTTAGTGAATTTGCTGAAGCTCATTTAGGTTTGATTTCCCCGGGGGGGGGGGGGGGTTAGTAACATTTAGAAATCAATATATTTGTGTGTGCCAGCTCTATTTTTTTTTTTTTTTAACAACAATGCCCTGTGCAGGATTAGTGACTAGCCAGTTTGTGAAGGCAAGGTTAGTACTCTTGCACAGACAGTTGGAGCATGGGATTCCTGGGCAGACAATATGAATTATTTGCCTGTGTCTGTAATACATTCCAGGCATGTAACGTGCTCAGAAGACACGCCCCATCCCCCACTGCCAGTGTCTGTCAGCCCAGCTCCAGCTCCTAACCATTTTGTAACCTGTGACACAATCGGGAGAGGTATCACTAGAAATATTTGTGATTTGTGGAGAAGGCTTACAGTTTGTTGCCAAGGTGCTGACAAAGGAAACAACATCTTTACAACAGCTGATTTAATAGTTCTCTGGTTGAGTTAAATTGAGTTCAATCCCCAGCCTTCAAACACCTGTGTGCTTAAATCTGTTAATGTGCAATTGCAGATAGGCCACATTAATGCAATAGTTACCGCATTGTTGATTTCGGTGGGAAAGCTCACAGTAATGGAAGGTGTGTGTGTATTTAAGTAGTCTGCAAAATTAAGTTTTGCTTCCTGGCAAAACTGTTCCATCATTGATTACAGTTATAGAAAAAGTCTTTCTTTAAAGTTGTTGAAGCAAATTCATTGGTTCCTCAGAATCTTGAGAGCCATTCCCCTCAATACACGTATTTTGTCCCAGCTTCATGTAATCCTTTGCTGGCCATGCAAGGCTGCTAGGACTTCCTGTTCCAAAGCCTTTATTGTACTCTATGGATGAATCCCAGCCTTAATCGTATCTCATAGAATGCAAATCCTGCAGATGTGGGCAAGGAGCAGACTTTGGGCTACATACATAGTCCCGATGTACATTTTTCAGGGGATGGCAATCTTTCTCCTGCAACGCGTCTGAAAACTGTTTGCTGTATGTCTGCCAGAAGCGTCGCCTCCCTTGTCAGATGAGTCATTGCATGGGGTCTTTCACCTGTTTTATAGGGAAGAACATGAGCAGAGCTTGCCATGATTATCATAAAAGATGAAGTCAAGTTGCCTGCATTTGGGGAAACTGCAGGCATCGGCACACCCAACGTGCAAGAGACAGGCCTTTCCCTGGGAAAAACACCTTTGTGAGCATGGTGTCTCACGTGTCAGGTGGCCTTTTGCCCAGTGCTTTCCCATGGCGTGTGCCGTGCCTTGGCAGAGAGCGCAGCTTCCTGGTCATCCCCCAAGCACCCCTTCGGCTGTGCGCTGAGGTTGGAGGCTGCCTGCGTAGCCTGTCCCTGTTTTCGTAAGAGGCTATGTCACCCAGCCCGTGCAGAGGGTTCCCAGCTCTGACTGAACCAGCGGGCACGGACAACTCAGCACTCCCGGTTTGAGCAACCTGTAACCACCTCGCACCCCTTGAATGTGATAGCAGTGGGCTGTATCGACAGGGGCACAAGCCAGTAGATGGAGGGAGGAAAGGGATTATTACCCTTGTCCCGGCACTTACCAGGTGGCATATGGAGTACTGCGTGCAGTTTTGTCCCCCCCAGTCCAAGAAGGATGTGGATCGACTGAAGTGGTCCAGTGGAGAGCCACTAAGATGGTCAGGGGCCGGCACATGTGACTGTGAGAAAAGTGTGAGGGAACTGGGCTTGCTCGGCTTGGAGAAGGGAAGGCTGGGGTTAATGTACGGAAAAAAGTTTCCTCATGAGGACAGGCAGGCAGTGGAGCAGGTTGCCCAATGAGGTTGTGTGGGCTCTGTCCTTGGGGGTTTTCGGGACCCAACTGCAGAAAACCCTGAGCTGCCTGGTCTGATCCCAGAGGTGGCCCTGCTTGGGGCAAGGGGTTGGACTGGAGATGTGCTGAGCTGCCATCCGACCCAAGTGATTCTCCAGGAGGCTCAGGTTCTTCTACAACCGGAGGTACGCGGTTATGTCTTTTTCTGTCTGAGGCACAACCTTAAAACAAATTTATCTGCAGATTTCAATTCTTAGCTTACAATAGATAAAAAGAATTTGTACCGATGCTTTCTAAAACAGTCATTTCGCATACTCTTTGTTCTTTAAGAAAGCGTTTACTGAATTAGTCTGATGAGTCTGTCTTTCTTTAAACACCTCCTTGTAGAGCGCTAGCACAGTCAGAACTGTCCATCCCGTAACAGCTCCTCCTGGCCAAACCAAACAGACTTGAAGAAGTCCCATCTCTCTCCTAGCAGTTTGCCATGCCTCTGAATACTGAATATGTTAAATAACTCAGTAAATGAATGTTACAACATAGCTCTTGTTATCTGAGGTTGAGAAAACATCAGAGTACAGCAGGCTGGGAAAGTGCTCCATGATACTAGAGACGTTTTCCACACTGTATGACTTCAGCAAAGAATATCCATTGAAAAGTGAGGTATCCAGAAAAGAAATATATACAAGCATTTGCCTGTCTTTGTTGTGCACTGCAAGCGAGTCTTCTTTTTCATCGTTGCTGCTGCTGTAGATGGTTACACTCTGCTCTGGAAATCGTGCCTTGATCTTGTTTACCTGGAGCTTTCGAAGTCCCCAAATGGCCAAGTATTCTGTTGGGAGAGGAGTGGTGCCACAGAAGGAGAGCTTCAAATCCCACACCCTTGTGAAGTTGAGGAGCATCTCCAGCACAGAGGTGTCTGTGAACCAAATGGTCAGGTGGTTAGTGTAGGTAGTTTTTTCCATGGTAGAAGGCAGCACCGTTTTGCAATTGCACATCAAGTTTGCCAGGCAGTAATCACAATCACGGATATCCACTGAGCAGCTGCAGTTGCGAATTGTGTTTTCCTTGGTGAAAATTAGCGTATGGTTCTTCTGACTTCTCACAAAACTGCCAGTGATGTGTATGCCAAGGAAGCCTGCCAAAATGAGAGCCAGCCAAAAGGAGAAAGCAGAGAAGGCTGTTGGCTTCATTAGTACTGGTGCCAAGCTGCCGAGTGTCTCCTCCTTTTACTCAGTGAATTATATCACTTGGCTTTACCTACTGAGGAAAAACAATTTCTTTATTGCACTAAAGACCACTCAACAGTTAATATTACTTTGCTTTTCCCACTCACTATCTGTCTCATCTATTCAGAACCATATTGCAGTTTTGCAGGTTGCCCTGAATTAGAGGGGAAGCAGCTACACTGGTTCAGAAAAATGAATTGTGACTCATATTTGGGATTCTTCTTTCACTCCTCTTTCGCTCTAAATAGTTTCATCTGCTTATGGGACAGCTTGGGCACCCTCTTCTCTATCTAGGCAGCTCCTCAGCCTGCCCAGTATGAAGGTAAGGGCAGGATGACTCCTGCTCTTTTCTCTTTTCTGCTTTCTCTTTGTCCACTTCCCAACAGATAAGGGTGGCAAATGACCCTGTTCTCCACTTCACCGAGTGAGGCAGTCTGAAAAGGGCCAAAGACAAGCGTTTTGTTTTACACCTAAATTGCTAAGTAAGGGTTGTGGTAACCTTCCCTTTAAACTAAGTGTTCGATATACTGGGCAAAGGGAAAGAAAGAAAGGGTGGTTAAGGGCAGAAGCATTGCTGGATGCAGCATGTATCCTTCTGAGCTATGTGGTATGCTGATAAAACCTGCTTTTGATCCATACCAAGCTATTGCTGCTCCAGCCTTAGCCTGTAAGTTTTGGGGACCAAGGACCATCTCTCACTGTGTCTCTGCACAACAACTAGCCCAGGATAGATCCTGGCTTTGTTGGTTGCTCTGCCCCCCTTCATTTACCCTGGCCAAGCAAAGTAGCACCTCCACACATGCTTATGACAACAGAGCAACTTTCCATCCCAGCCATGCTCCATCTCAAATGGTTGGGATCATGTTTGTGGGGTCTCTTGGATTCTCAGCTACCAGACCTTTGGTTTTCAGAGCAAAGTTGGACCTTACCAGGAGCATCTGGGTTCTCCTGGCGTATTATTAGATGATGGTACAAGCAATGATGCAGAATGTCACTTCTCAACACTAATTATGAGATGTTGGAAAGTTTGTCTGATATGACTGTAATTGTTTTGAAGCACCAAGAGACATTAGAGCCAAATTTTGACCAAAGGTGGCAGGTCCTAGTGAAGACAGCGGTAGGGCATGCACTGGGCAGAATTTGGTCCTCAACATGTGAAAAGATTGATCCATGTCCAGAATGCATGTCTCCAGCACCTCAGAAAATATGGCAATGCACCTACAGTTTTGGAGAAACATACCAGATAAACAGGAAAATAATAGTATTTATAATAAAACCACAAATTCTTTTTGTCTTATTCAATCTTCCATCACTGGACAGTGGAATCTTCTGCTGTAAACTTCACGGTCATTTAACAGACGAAGGAAACTGTCTTTAGGAGCACACTGAAATTCTCTTAGTCATTAACACTATTATATGCATGGTAGTTTACCAGGTATGTGATTTTGATCTAAATGTTTTAAGCTCCATTCCTGCTGAAAATTCAAGTGAGAGTGTTCTTTGACTAATATTAAATTTTAAAAAACCCACAAAACTGCATCTTGACAGAACAGTTTGTGTCCTACTTTCCACATTTCTCACTTATAGAGGATATAGTCCTCTAGTCCACCTTTTTTCTTTGAAGTTCAGTCTCCTGTCAGTGAATCTGTAGAAACTGTGATGGTTCGTAAATGACCAGGACTTTGCCATCCGTGGGAAAAGGGAGAAAAGGGAAAGTTATGTGCACATGGGAGAAAAATCTGCACGTAAGAAATGGTGGACTCTGGGCCAGACATTACGACTGGATTCTTTACAGGAATGAGATCTTTAGCCTGTGATAGGCAGTTGCATGAAAACATCAGCTCATTGCTTAGCAGCAGTCGAAAAGTAATTAAATTGTTGAGATGTAATAGGAAAATGATGGGAAAAAAGCAACAGTGCTGTTGAGCTACTGCATAAACCACTTGTTTGCTGACACTTGCCTGTTGTGTGCATTTCAGATCCCACCATTTCAGAAAGGATGCCACAGGACTGGAGTTCAGAGAAGAGCAACAAGAGTGACGAGATATGGAAGGGCTTCCCTTTAAGTAAGATGGGACTAGGTGAGGTAAGACTCTAGGTGGGAAAAGAGATGATTGAGGCAGGATATGGTGGTGACCTATATATAACAGCACAAATAACATGGAGATGGTGGGTAAAGATCAGTTTTTCACTGCTTCTTCCAAGAACAAGAGCAAGGCATCTCAAATAAAACCAGTAGGGACACAGCTGACTTGTTGATCCTTAGCAAAGGATGTTGGGGTGCAAAAAGTTTTTGCAAATTCAAGGCAGGACAGGATAAGTTCAGTGAGGAGAAGTCCACTGGGGTTATCATGTACACAGGCACCACACCTGGCTACAGAAAGCCCTGTGCTGAAAATAGTTGGAGGCAAGAAAGTTATAGCAGTAAGTATCATATGTTCTTGTCCTATTTGAAATCTCTCCTATGCACCTTGTTATGGCTGCACATGGAGATGGCTACTTGACTAGATGGATCTTTGGTCTGACAAATTATGGCCATTCTTATACAAGACCTATATAGTGTAACTGCACGCAAACTGACTCAAACATTATTTCATTCTGTATGTACTCCCTGAATTTAATATGTTGGTTTTTTAAATAAGGGATACAGACATTTTTATGCTTAAATCAAATATTTAATCTATGTTGTGGAACATACCAGAAATACCAGTCCAACTGTTAGCTAATGTTTAACTTCAAAGGTCAGACTCATTCAAGCTGTAGCTGTTCTGGTATCATTACTGCTAGATTAATTTGGCCTCCAGTACCTAAGCATCTAATCATGCATCACAAGGAAAATCCTATTACTAAACCTCCACACTGTGCTTATTTTCTCAGCCCTTAGCCATGACTAACAGTTGTGATAAATCAGAGATCTGTAATATCACCACTGTTTCACAACTCAAATTATTTGGATTTATCTGTTTTGGAGGTAATATTTGCAAGAAGAATTCCTAGACAATGTTAACCATATGAGTTTGAACTAAGTAAAAGAGATTTTAATTGAAGACTTAGCACTTCTGCATTTCAAACTCCCACCTGCGTCAAAAAGGGTGATACTTCTTTTTGTACATAACATATGAGGACTTAATAGTCATAAAACATTAGAATAAAATACTTTGATGCATCCTCATTATTTTTAACTCTTGATTCCTTTTCATATTTTTTTCAGTACCTGAAGAGTGGAGAACCTTTAGTTCTCTACTGTCTTGCAGCCAGCCAAAGAAAATTGTCTTTCAAGTTTACCTGGGCTCATAGCATTTGGGCTCCACCCATCAAAATCCAAACAAAATTCTAAATCTTGATATTCCAGGAAATGTTATCTCCAGAAATACTTGCTAACCTCTTCTGCTCCCTGCAGTGCAGAAACATTGTATCAATTCAGTTCTTGGTATTTAGTTTCTGTGTGGCTTTGGTGAGTGGTATGCAAGCAGCGAAATATATGTTGCAGGTTGTCTGTCTGTGAAGAGTCAAAGTCACCTGCAATGCACCTTTACTTAAGCAACCAATTATCTATAGAAAAGTGTGCATTATATGGCTCTTAATCAAATTACTTTGCTGTCTGAACTGGCTAAGGCTTGGAAAAAGGTTGGCTTTAACTTTTAGGGATGGGAGGAGCTGCCTTGCAAGGAAGAAGTGAGTTAAAGCACAGATAAAACTTAACCGCACTAGCTTGATGACTCTGAGTAGTTAGTATGTTTTTGAATTATTACTGCTGTCAAGGCACTGTTAGGAGGGAGGGGGCTGCAACTTAGCAACAGGTTCTTTTCACTAAAGGTCTGGGGAGAGGTCTTTAGCTTGTCTTCTCTAGGAGTGGCTCAGGAGAGTCTGAGTTTCAGTAAGGAAGATAAAGAAGAATGTGAAGCAAAAATTGCAGACATGACAGTTGAGGGACGAGAGTTTGCCAGGGTAGAAGAAGTGGGGAAAAGAAAGGGGATCAAAGAAGAGCATAGGTCTGAAAATCAGGGACAGGGCCTGAATGTATGCACCTGCAGGATGATATCTTGTTATTATGAAGCAAAATGGTTGAGGTGATCTGAGTTTAATCATTGAAAGGACTGAAACACAGAATTGTTATTTTTTTTTTTTATTTGGTGTATTGGTGTCATGGTGAGCTATACAAAGAGTAAGCCCTTTGTCTCTCAGGAAGTACTTTTGAAGTTGGAAAAGCTAACAGAGTTATTTTCAAAAATCTTCCTCTGTTGCAGAGGTTCTTTATATTTTGGATTGCTCGTAATGCAAAGATGCCTTCAGTAGGGCTCTTGGAGATACACAAAAGCCCTTTGTTGTAATATTGCCATTAAGCCAAAAGAAAATATGCGGTGATTCTCTTGCCTGTCATGGGTCTGTGTTCTCCATCATCTCCAAATTTACAGAGAATGATGGGGTATCTTCAGAAAACTGGAGAATTTGGGCTGTGGGATACATCCTACCACCATGCTTTCTCTCTGAGCATTACCCACTCCTAAATTATCTTAACAGAGATAATTTATCCATTGAGCTCACTAAAATATTTTTAGATATAACCTATAGAAACCTAAAGAATGCATCAGATCATGCTAAATGTCAACAATTTCCAGATAAATTTCTAGGGAAAATTGGTGGGTATGCCTTCTTCTTTTCCCTAATTTTCAAATCAAGCGTAGCTAGACTTCCAAAATAATTGGTACATATTCAGAGACTAAGCAACAGTCTCATCATATGTATTTAATATGCATGTGTTCTACTTGTTCTGCAGCCTTCTTCCTTGATTATGGCTAGGAGACAGCATTTCAGTGATAAAACAACCCAACAGACTCAGTCTATATCTTACTCTTCTACTATGCTACCAACTTTGGCAAAAGGAGGCTTATACAGTTATGAAGGAAAAATCTATGGGTGTTGTTCCTACTTAAAACTTTTAAAATCTATAGCTATTTAAAGACTCATCCACCTGACACAATGGATTTTACAACTTGTTTCCATAAGCCATTTGACATTTCCTTGCATAACATAGCATAGCAGGTATAGCAGTCCTGTAAAAATCATTTAAGCATTTTTCAGCTTTCCAGTTTATACTAGAAGATTGCTGAACTCAAGAAATGAGAATGTTATTTCAAATCTGAACTTGGCAAATTATCTGAATGCTCTTCCCTCACACATGTGTAACCAAAACCTACCTGCTTTTATGTATCTGTTCTGGTGCAAAGAATAACTCCTTTGTGTACAGAAGCTCAAGCTAAGAAGGAGCTGTTCTGGATTTTATTTCCATATAATTGTTCAATTCAGTTGTTTTAGACAGTCATTCTTGTCCAACCTTATACCCAATGTTTGTCAGTCCTTGAAAGTGGCTGGTGTAATAAAAATGGCAACACATTTTCATACCAGAAATGATTGAACTTGTTCATTAACCAGTTGCAGTGAGCTGATTGATAAATACATTTTGATTAAAGCACAGAATGGCTCTGTAGCCTAAACATGGCAATGCACTTTAGCAGTTTGTGCTATTGCTGAAGGTTTGGTTTAAACTTTCAAGTAAAAGAATCTAGAGCTCTACCAGCCTGCAAGATGACCTCCAGCAGAAGTAATACCACCTTGGGTTCATCTCTTTGTCCAATGCAGGAAAGAAATAATTTGTCCAAACAGATGGTGGTTTATTCTAACAACACGGTTTCTTCGTGGTGGTATTATTTCTAACAACATCCCAAACAACCATGTTTCAAATGAAGCATAGGTGGGATATAATAACATGCCCTTCACGCAACTGCACTGATACTTTTTCAAAGTTGGTCTCATACAGTCAGCTAACAATTACACAGTGTTTTGAAATTATGCACTGTGATTGCAACGTTTCCTTTTATCAGTTACTGGTCAGTTTTTGTTACAGCTGCAACCTTCAACAAATTCACCCCCTGCATAGGTAAATTGGAGGTAAAGCCTACTTTCCTTCCCATTCCATCTTTACATAGTCCGGTTTTGGAAATACAATTAGAAGTGGAAAAAACAAAAGGCAAGTAAAACTAGTAGATAAATAGCTGCTGAGTCATACCCCCAAGACCGCCTTGCTGTCCAGAGTCACAACGTGGTAAGCATTTAGTGTTTGAGAATGAAGTGAAAAATTAAGTCAGTGTATGAGAACGACTCAGTGCCTTGAATAGTAATTAGACTGTATTACCCCAGGGGTCTTTTCTTATGCCTGCTTTTTCTGATGCCTGGGTAAGCAGTCACCCAACTTCACTGAGCAGTGGTAGAGTACCACTACCCCATGGGAATTACTGATATTTGATCCAGGTCTCTTCCAAACAGCTGACAGTGTTTCCTCAGTGGTTACCTGACAATTACAGCATTAAAACATCTCAGAAAGGTTTTGAAGTGTGGATTTTGCTTTCTATGAATTGAAGAGATACCTCTGTTCACGTATCAGAAGGCAAAGATTCAGCAATTACACAAAGAGTACTGATAGAGACTCTGCAACTGCAAGGGCTTTCTGGGAAACAGGGAGGTGGAAGTGGGATATGTTCAAGAGATTCTTAATTGGCCTGAAGATGTTAATCATCAGGAAGGCTTTGGTGATTGGTATCATCTTCTTGATTTTCATCTGGCATTTAAGCTTCCTAAAGTCCAAAGCTACCATCCAGTTTTCCTCGTAGACTCCTTTAGAAAAGTCTTCCTTGACATTGAGGATGCTTTTGCATCATCCCAAATTGGAGGACTTTTTGTTATAACCAGATCTGTTTAGCTGAATAGTTGGTGAACAGGGAAGAAGGGTCAGCTCTAAGCACCAAGAGCAACTCCGCAACAATTAAATAAGTCTACAGTAAAGCATGTCTAGGAGTACCTGGACACATTACCTAAACCCCAGAGCACAGACTCGGCAAATGCAGGTGGATGAGGAGGAAACCACAGCAGCCTGTGTGGTGGAACAAGGAGGTAGCTGTGGGCAAGGGAGGCAGCTGTAGAGAGAGGAAGGAGGAAAGGTGGTGATAAGGGGCTTGGTGGAGGAGAGTCAAGTGCAGTCCAGAGATGGGATGGAGGAATGAGGGAGAAGGAAGGGGTAGGAAGTCTTCCTCAACAAATCAGGACTACCCTCTTTAATAGGGTAGAACATACAGAAAGAGTACAAAACTGAGGTCCTGGAGCAGGTTTTTTGCTAACTTTACAAGCACATCTTGACAAAGTAAAAGAAAAGGAACAACATTCTTCTAGAAGAGCCACCCATTCTGCTTCCGCTTTGGCTCCCGATTTGTGTGGTTTATATCCAATCCAATATTTATTGTTCAGTAATGAGTTGTTCCTTCCATGCAAAAACTGGAGAAAAACCAGTTCCCAGCATCTGCCTCGCAGTCCCTCCAGCCTGCAGTGCTGTCCTGGGGAGGGGTAAGGCAGCCACCGCTTTGGAGCTGGGATCTCTGCGATAGGGAGGGGAGAAGAGAAGCTGCAATCTCTGCTTAGCAGCAATCAAAAATCCTGATCATTTTAGGGAAATTTTACTTGCTTCCAGTAGCAATAACCTGCTTCTGAAAAAACAATTTTGAGTGATCTAAATCTAGCAAATAATTTGTTATTTTTTGTCCTGAGTGGGGTGCCTTTCAAGTGAAAATCAGACTAGACATAGACATCAGCAGAAAATTATTCCAGTTTGCTTGCTTCAGCCATGCATGTTTTTAGATGTGTATCTTCTTCCCAGCCTTGAAACCCCTGTTTTATTACATGTTATCCCAAAAGTTTCCTAGCACAAGATTCCATCCCTGCTCCTTTTCCTTCACAGGTTTTGATAGCTAAAGGAGATTTTCAATGCTCATTTAGTAATAGTGTCATTTCAGGTTTCTGAATTTGCTTTGATCATTCCACTAATTTTTTTTTTTTTTTTTTTTTTTTTTTTGCTAATTGCAGATCTGTGTATTAAGAAAACTGCAAAAAAGCAATAAAAAGCCTTTGACTGTTGTGTGAGAATGCTACTGTCTCAAGGAAAGTTAATCCTATTCAATGGAAGTCCCAAGCCTATACAATTAATTTCTTCACAGGGTGCTTTCTTCCATTCTCTATTCAGAAAAAAACCTAATTAAAACCCCTCATTGATCACTTGTGTTAACATGTGCCTATGTGAAAGTGCTGTATTAAGCAAAGAGGAGCTTAAATCCATATAATCTTGTGCAGCTTGAGTAATGTACACAGGATGAATACCAAAACTACCCAATTTAGATCAAAATAGCGTGAAAGGCTGGACAACACCAAAAGCATTTAGAAGAACTACGACGACTGCCTCTTTCTTTTCCTGTTTGCATGCAGGTATAGGAGGGATGTGTAAAAAAATACATGGCATTTCAGAGTGAAAGTGGCAGCAAGGAGGTAGGTACAGCAGCTTAACTGGGCTGATCTCACAGGAGCTGATGCATTACTCGCCTGCCGTGCAGAAACCTCAAGAGGGAGGCAGGGGGAAAAGGAGTGCAGACAAGCTCCCATTACTCTAAGCAGCAAAGCAAACCCCAAGCTTGCCTTCATTTATGTACTCTTTCGGTGGTATTTAATACTGGTCTAACCTGTGAAATGTTTGTTGAAAAGGGGTTTTTAAAGACTGTGCAGGCCTATTGTTGGGTGGCTGTGCTGTGTTCGCATCATGACTAACTGGTGGGTTTTGAAGTGCAATTTCTTTGGCATTTGAAAGAGTAAATTGAACTCTTCTTCCCCCCCCCCCCAAAGATAATGATAACAATTTGCTTGAAAGCCTATTGGATCTTCTGGAAAAAAAAGAATTATTGTTAAATTATAACTGAAAAAAATAACATGTCTGGTTTGCAGAGAGGTATGCCCATGAGAAAGGGTGAGGTTAGCTTTTAACATCTACTAAACTAAGAAGGCGTTAAAATACAAGATTACAGGAAAATGTAAAGGGTTATGTAAAATGCAAAGAGTCAGTCCCTTAATAAGTCTCGTCTGAGTCTTCACTGCAGAGTAGCTACATCATCTGACCAGAAAGCCCTAGGGAGGCTTATGCCTTGAGGGAAACAAAATGCTGGATTTGACCTTTCTACTCTGTGGGAGTTTTAGGAGTTCCCTAAGTGGGCTGATTGCAGAGAGAGAGGTATTTTGTTTTCCATCTCTTTGTTTAAACAATTACCATATTTATTTAGTAACTCCACAGATAAATGTAGGAAAATAACCCTGTGATAAAAGCTGACATTCTACAGACTTCCGGGCTGCAGCGTGTTCCGTGCTTGTTGTCAGTAACTTGAAAATTGTATTTGCATTTGCTTGTGCAGCAAAGGCCTGGGCTGCTGTCATTAGGCTGAGCAGCCAGTGCTGTAGTGGTGGTGCTGTCAAGTGTAGCAGAACAAACTCCTTCCCAGCAATGGTAAAAATGCAAGATAAACCAGGCAATTCTGTTGCATTGAACTTGAACAACACACAGACCCTTGAAAATGTTCCCGTATGGGTATTTGGGTATTCACATGTACACAGACTGCGGGACAGACAATTCATCTAAAAACACCTCTGCAAAATCATCAAGCTTGTCTATCCCATGCAAAGCTTCTGTCCATACCGGAGGCAAGCATTAGAGCGGGGAAGGTTGTGACATGTAACTGCAGGGAGACAGATTAATAGGAGAAAACTCAAGGGAAAGGAGGAATTCTTGTCCTCCCAAAGAATTGGGAGTGGTGATACCTCCCTTTTTGCCCCAGATGAAGGTCATCCTCGGCAGGTCACAGTCTGATTATTCCCAACCCTGAGAGAGTAGAAAGGATGCATGTGTAAGGCCTTCATTTTCATGCCCCACTTCACACATGCAGTGTGCACTTTTCCTGATAAAGAGCAGGGGACCAAGATGAGTGGCAGGATTTGCTTTGCCAGAACAGACCTGGAGCTATTCCAGCTTGGAGGTGTGCACAATACATGCTGTCCGGGAAGGCTGACACACACTGATCTGGGTGTTCACCTTTGAATTGCACCAGGACAAGCGTTTACATGAATGAAAAGTGAGAAGAAAGTGGTATAAAGCTTTACCAACTCAGGAGGAGAGCACTGTTCTGCACAGCTTTACAAAGCAACAGCAGATCAAACATACCTTACTCACTTGAGCACCATAGGCAGGATTTGTTATTACACCTGTGTAACTGGATTGAAATCGGTGGTATAAATCTGATATAATGAAATGGAAAATCAGACTTTTATTTCTAGCAGTGCCATTATGGCAGTGTGTCTCCATCCTGCCTGGTAGTACAACCTACGACTACAAGTCCCAGTTTTCTGTTCAGTGGTTATGAAGTGCTTTAAGAGACTCAGAGGGAAGGCATTATAGAAAAATAAGTTTCTTCCTGTTGCTATCTAACCAGGCAGCTATTCCAGTCCATTGACTTATATTTCTCTGCAGTACCTTCTGCGGCTTTCAAATAATGGAAGGACTAGCGGCTTGAACTCTTGTCCTGATGCTTATGAGAGAGGCCTGTACCAAAAAGGTGTCAGGAATACAAAATCATGCCCTGGCTTTGTGTTAAAGAGAAATCCCAGAGTACACAGTTATATGTTACACTGTGAAAAGATCTTACTTCTGCTCTAAATGATAGATTAGTACTTTTCAGTAACTTCCTCATTCGCTTCTTGAACAGTCTAGCCTTTTGCCTTCCAATAGGCTAATTTTATTTATTTTTGTAAAAGAGAAGCCTTGGCAAATACAATTTCCTTCAGTACTGGTGCTGACTCTGAATGCACTGAATGTATGTAAGCTACAACGTTAGGGGGGTTGTGCTTCCTGTGATTTAAGGTCTGGCTGTTCAAAAAAAAAAGTGTAAGCACATGCATAAAGCATGAGTTGAAATGCTCATGAATGCACAAGTGCATCACATTATCATACAAGTACTTTTGTAATTGTAAGGTATGTGCAATCAAATCCCTGTTTATTCATCTGTCCTTAGAAAGGAACACCTTCTGGGAAATCAGGTGTCCCAAGGATGGGCGGTCAGCACTGCCTGAAAACCAGAGTTATCCTTGGTGGCTCAGGCTGAGCACTTGAACACTGAGGTACTAAAATTAATTTTAAAACCACTTTTTTAAATTCTCTTTTTTTTTTAGGTCAAACCAACTACTCCCTGGAGCAAGGGTACTTAACACTGAGTGAACTTTAGGAAAGAAAACTTGACTGCGACTTTTTGTTATTATTTCCCAGTCCCCTTTCTAACCTGACCTGTACAAAAGTTCAAGTTAAGCATTACCCTAAATTAAAGATTTGCCAAGCCATAATGCTTACTTCATGAATGAAAATAGTATACTAAAAGTGTACTTTAACACTTTATTTTCTATTGTTCAAATCCTAAATTAAGAAAAAAAGATGTGAGAGGAGAAAGCTGCATGATAGAAAGCTGTTATGAAATGTTAATGGTCACTAAGTAGCTGGAGACTGAAACTCTGGAGTAGGGCCTCCTGGTGCCAGGTATCTCGGCTCCCATTTGCTCACTCGCATACTGGATGTTGTCATTGCCATTGAGACTCCAAAGCTATATAGGGACGGTGTATTTACTTTGTTTTGTCCTTACCTTATCACTGGCTTGATTTATAAATTAAATGGCAGAATAAAACACAGGTCTAAACCACAGGTAGATTAAATGGCAGAATAAAACACAGGTCCTAGCTGCTCTTTCCCCGATCCTCCTCTTCCAGTGCTCTTCTCAAGGCAGTTCTAACTGAATAAAATGACTCAACTCGTGCCAGCTGAAATAATTCCCACCAACATTTCTGTCACCTTTAAAGATTTGCCTAAACAAGTATTTGCAAAATGGAGCAAAATCATTCCACTGTTCTTTGTGGTTATTATTCATAGAGCTATTAATTATTACCTAAGGCATACAGATACAGCGTATAAACAATTGCAACATATGAAAGACAAAATTTGCAGAATCTGTTATATCACTGTGATTACAAAACAACAAATCTGAAAAAAAAATACCTGCCAGGAACAAAGTTCCTGGCAAGGAAATAATTGTGCTGGACGAGAAACAGCCTCATTCATCAAAATACAAGCTATTAAACGTTCCTCTGTTATTTACCCTTCCCTTGTAGAGCATAAACAAGGACAGCGACTTACTCTTTCTCCGGATGCCGGCGGATGGGTTCGTCACTGCCTGGCTTCCCGCTTGGCCGAGCTTGCCGAGGCAGGGATGCTCGGCTGCGGCTGGGAGCCCAGTCAGCCTGCGGGGCAGGCAGCAGTGCCTCCTCTCCCACTCGCTGCTGCTCTTTTATGTTTTTGCTGGCCGGCAACCCATGCCGTTCCCCTGACAACTGGGAGAGCGGGCCAAGGTCTACCCCTATCACTAATGCCACCTGTCTTTATTACCTCTGCTCCCACGCCGTCGGGTGTGCGTCGTACACGAAAGGCCCACCTGGAAATGCTTAGAGGTGACTGACGGCCTTCCTGCTTGCTGTAGGAGGGGAGCTGGGGTCTACCCGAGCAGTGGGAGCTGATGACCCATGTTCACCATGGGATCATCATGGGATGGCCATCCTGGTGCCCTGGGAGGGAGACGGGACCTCCGGCATGCTATAGTCCCCTCCCAGCACTGTGCTGGCCCTCCATTTGGGGAGCCCTGTGATCGTCCCCATGGGACATATTCCTCTCTGCCTGCTTTCCAGGGGCTTTGTGTGTAGGTTTAAAACAGAAAAGCCCCGGTCCGGTTTGGAAGCCTGCTCACCCAACTGGAAGGAGTAACTGGAAATTTTCAGTCACAACTTAGCAGAGACACAATGTAGCTCAACCACAGCTCAAACGCTGTGGATGCTTCTCCATGATCCAGCATGGAAAACAACATCTTTGTGGCATGTTTTACAATGCTGTTACAGCAGAAGAGTACCTACCAAAAGCTAGAATCTCTACAGCTAGCCTGGTACTAACTAGCCTGAATAACCAGCAGGATTATTTGTAAGGACAGGCCAGTCATAAGCAGCTTCACAAGGAAATGCAGTAGGAGCATCCTAAAAAAACCATGAGGCAACATGCTGTGGGGCGAAGGTACTCCGGCAGGGCACCTGTGGGGAATGAAGAATAAGAATTGCTGTGATTCAAATGAAAAGATATTTGCTGCTTTTTCAAAAACAACACCTGGCCTTTACAGGCCCAGGAGCCCTCTGGGAACTGCTGATGCTGTTACCTCAGTAAGGGCATTTGGCCAAAGCCAGGAGTTAGAGTGTCATTTAGGCCCAATTCAGAGAAGTATTTGGGCATTTTATTGTCGCTGAAACCAATGGAAGTTAGACACTAAAATGCTGCTGTGATTCAAGCCCTATCTACTCATTTACGAGATGTATTGCTTATGCAAATGTAAAGGAAAAAATCCAATTATACTATAGATATTTCAGGCAAGTTGTCTGATTTGTGAATTTGGGATTTGTGACTGTACTTTTTTTTCCTGGAAGAGCTGGTGTGTGAGAGACTTCAGTTCCTGAAGGAGAGGTGCTCTGGGGAACCCTGTTTTGTAATAAATGCATGGGCTGTGTATCAGGCATAGGATCTGTTCACTAGAATACTTCTCTGTTGTTAATGTTACACAGAGACACTTTGCCTTACTTGTATCACATGTAAGGTAGTGGCGAATTTGACTCTGTATATACTTATCAGAAAGTCTGTTGTATTTCAGGATAAACTCCACTTAAAACCCATTTTGCCCTTCTTGGGTGCATCTAGTAGGGGAAAACTTTCATTCCCTCTTTGCTCCAAACGTTCCTTAGCTTTATGTTTCCCTTTAGGGCTAACACAAAGTGCCTTTGTTTCTGGTAATTTCAGCCTTCCTTTGGGTCCATTGGGTGTGGTCAAGTAATTTAAGAAAGGGTCTGGCTGGCAGCCAGCTCAATAGCCCAGCTATGGAAACTGGGCGAACCTGGGTTTGACACCTCTATGCACCTCTCCACTCCAAGGACCTGTTACCAATAGGTTCAGAGCAACTCTGAATGAACATCCTCAAAAGAGAGCATTATTTGCCCTTGTTATTCAACAGCACAAAACATGAGAAAAGGGTAAACCAATAAAGAGTCTTCCCGTAACCAGACTGTAATCTTTTCTTGCAAAATATTATCATCTGGCACAAGCAATATAGAAGAAAATGATAGGTTGTTAAGGCTGGCTCATCCTTCCTTTGTGCAGGGCTGAGCTGTCCCTGGGGCAAATGGAGAGAAAGTTTGAAGCTGAGTTACTGCCAGCTTCTTGCTCTTCCACCTTGACACACCACATTGCTTGCTTATGTTGCTACTGCCATGTTGTGGCACAAGGAAAGAAAGGTCCTTCCATTGATGTGCCTCACTGAAAATACACGATGCTGTCAATTGTAAAAATGTGGTTTAGTAAAGGTTATTAGAGTTTCCTCATGCTTATTGTTGTTGCTTTCATATACGCTACAAAATGTGCATGCCATTCATGCTAACTGTGAAATACAGTTATCTTTTTCTGCTCTCGTGATTTCTAAAGAAGTTTTGTATTGCAATGCCCAAGAGTTTGATGTTCAAGAAAAACAGGATGAGGCCCACAGTCTTACAAGTGATTTTATCTTGCTGCTGGATCTGTGGACAATGTGTTTATTAGACATCACTTGCACAGCAGTTGATATTACAGCTTCACATTATAGGTGGGAGCAATGGGAAGCTCTGGTCAGGATTCATTTGTCTCTCACACACTTGTATCTGCACACATGATTTTTGACATTTTGGAAAAGCTTTCTCATCTTCTTCACACATAGCTATAGAGGCAACTAGGTACACAGCCAGCTTTTGCATCCCCAGCTCTTCAGACATTACCACTCAGGAGGGTACTGTCAGGTAGGCAGTTTCACAGAATCCCAGAGTCGCTCAGCTAGAAGACCAGGAGATCTCTGGTCCAGCCTCTTGGCCAGAGCAGGGCCTGCTCTGGCATCAGACCAGGCTCTTCAGGGCTTTCTCCAGGCAGGTCTTGAAAACTTCCAAGGATGGAGCCTGCACAACCCCTCTGGGGAGCCTGTTTCAGTGTTTGAGAATTTTTTTCTCTTGTATCAAGTTGGATCCTCCTGTATTTCCCACTGTCTTTTGCTCTCCCATTATGTACCTCAGTAACAACCCTAGCTCTATATTTTTCATGACTTCCCGATAGATATGGGGAGGTGGCTATTAGGTCCCCCCACAGCCTTCTTTTCTCAAGGCTGAACAAGCCCCATTCCCCCTGCCTCTCCTCATAGGACAAGCGCTCCAACCTTGACCATTCTGGTGGCCCTGTCCTGACCTTGCTCCAGTTTATTGACGTCTGTCTTGTACAGCGAATCCCAAAACTACAAGCATTACTCCAGAGGCAGTCTAACAAGTGCCGAATAAATGGGGAAAATCTCTTCCCTTGATCTGCTGTTCAAACAGCCCAGGGTGCTGCTGGCCCTCTCTGCTGCCAGGGCAGGCTGCTGGTCCGTGCTCAGCTTGCTGTCAGCCCAGACCCCCAGGACCTTTTCTGCAGAGCTGTCCCCAACCAGTCAGTCCCCAGCCCTTACCATTGCAAGGGGCTGTTCCTTCCCAGGTGCAGGATTTGGTAATTGTCTTTGTTGAATTTCTTGAGGTTGCTGTCGGCCTTTCTTGCAGCTTTTTGAGGTCCCTCTGAATGACATCCCTGCCCTTGAGCATATCGACTCATCCCCCCAGTTTGGTTTGTTTGGTATTGAACTATTCACCCCAGTCTTTGAACTCAGCACAGTGTGTGTTTGCCTCAGGTTGCTGTACAGCTTCAGCTCTGGAAATGTTGATTGTCAAACCCAAACGTTTGGATGACAGAGTGAAACAAACTACTGGTAGCTTCAGGTCTATGCTAAAAAAGCTGAGAATTTCTACGAAGTGAGATTTCAGTACCTGGCTATAGCTACACAGGGGAGGCAGCTTTCAAAGTCTGCGGTTTCCCTCAAGAGATCTTTTTTAAGAGCTTCTTATCTAGCAGGGGGAGAGGGAGGTGGAGAGATGGTGTCTGCAGGACGGCTCTGTGCAAGGTGCACGGCTGCCATCCTGTGGCACACAGCCCCCCCCCACTGTGGGCTGCCGCAGAGCACAGGCTGGGTTTCCAACATCTGCTAATACCAGTTATTAATATCGGAATTGGAGTAGCATCTTCTTAGCCCAGCTAACATCATACTGCTGTTTATACAAGCTGCTGTACCAACCGAGAGGAGGCCCTGCCCTAAAGGGTCCAGAAAGAAATAGGGACCCAGGAGTGGAGCTCCTGAAATTATGCAGTGGAGTGGAGGGGAGACTGGGGGGCTCTGCCATTTAAATGACAGCACCTTTTCCTGCACAGCACCAGACAGCACCTGTCTGCCTGGAGTATAATCCTTGTTGTCAAGTCTTTCCTGCCCACATGGGAGAAAAGTCTCACTATTCCAACTAAGTCTCTGAACTATGTAAAAACTAAAAAAAGAAACCTGATCAAGAGTTCGTTGTTTCAGTTGCACCTTCCTGCTCCACAGAGTCTGCCCACATTGCTGTGCTCTAGCTGTGGATGAGTTCACTGACTCTGCTGGACACGTTAAAATTTATCACAGAAATCCAGAAAGGCAGAGCTTGAAGAGGTCTGAAAACCTTGTATACTCCATTCCCCAGGCTGTAAAGCAACTTCAGATCATCTTTTTAAAATCTCCACTTAAAGACATTCCAACACCTCCCTTTTTAACTTGTTTCAGTATTTAATGAAACTTAGCATTACAAAGTTTTCCTGAGTATATAACCTGCAAATAAAGTAAACTGTTTTTTTCCCCTCACTCTCAGTGACCACACATTTTAAAAATAAATTTTAAAATGGTCATTTTGAGTCTTCCCTTTTCTAGAACAAACAGCTCTGTCACCTTGTGCTCCTAAGCTGAGTTTCTAGACTTGACTTTGCCAAGATGATGGCTGAAATCCAGCCCAACCTTTAGCCTTCCTTAAGCCCTCTGACTCCCTGCATCTAGTAGGGTCATTGCAGCAGTAGCATGCCCTCTTTTCTACCTGCGGGTAGCTCTCTGCTCATCCAAGGGGCTACTGTGAACAACGACCAACCCCTGCAGTACCATAGTCCATTAAACAGCAATTCCTTCTTCTCTTAATTGGTAAGTTACTTCCCTGAGGACCAGATTCTGCAATATGCCAGGCATTCCCATTCCTGTCATTTCAGCTCTCACAACGCTGCAGGATCAGACTATAAACCTTTAATGGGTTCAGAGCCAGGCTGAGGGATGGATACCAGCCTTGCCTGGATTCAGCTCTGTTTTACGGACTCATAAGTGAGCCAAGTGGCTTTTGTCCAGCAGTGCTCCTGCTTATGTCCAGCCTCTCTCAATATGTCATTATGGGGAATGGTAACATGTTCCCATCTATGTGCTACTGTGTGGACTGCTACAAAAGCACTTCCATAAGATGACTGATACCTTTTGCCATTTGTCTTTGAAGGAAAAGAAATCCACCTGTTAGCTGTTCTGTGTATGTGCATATGTGTGCATATATATAGCTTCTTGAATTGGGAAATTATTCAGAGTTTCAGCGTTCCTCCAGGGAGAATGTGAAGGCTTGAGATTGGGGTGCTTTTTCGCCTTGTCCTGTGCATTCCTCTCCTGTGAATGTGAAGAGAAATCCTATAATGCATCAGAAATGCTACAGCCTTTGGTCAATAAAAATAAGCAGCAATTCTGCAAGAGGCTAAGTAGCAGAGAGGTTTTATGGAACGGAGCATACATCCCACGGTATGGAATAGTGTAATATCCCATATGCTGATATAGAGTAATAATAAACACCTATGTTATGTATATACATATTACAGCAGTATTAAAACCATGTGAATTGAATGATGATTGGGTGTGATAAATCAATGCTTGCTTCTGAGTTGACTAGGGTTAACCATTGGGGTTGGTAGTTACTGCTCAGTATCATCCATAAAGTGAACTGGATGTTTTGTCCTGTTGTCAAGGGATAAACATTTCTAAGGAAACACCAAAACCCCACTTCCACACTTGGCAGCAACCAGTGCTCATCTGAACCCACAGGCCAAGGGCTGTATACACACAAGCGAGAACATCTCTCCAGCTAAGGCTTGAGAAACCTGATGAAAAATAAGGAACTAGCCGTACTGATAGCCAGATTATTTCAGAGGACTTTACTTCGATTTCTTCTCAGGAGGAAGCCAAAATAATGTGCCTAGCCCAAAATGTGGAGCCCACCTGACATAAAGTTCTTTCTCAAGCATAGGTTGCTCCTTCTGCTCTATGTACAATACAAGCAATTTTACAGCACAAAAAGGTCTCAGCAAAAATAAATCTACTCCTGTTAAAAACACTTGCTTTGAAGACCTTATACTGACTTCATCCAATCCGACAGGTGATTTTGAGGAGCATAATTCTGCAGGGCACTTAATTGTATTTTCTCGTTGCATGTCATAGAAAAAAATCCATTATTTTAACATTGTTTGAAAAAGCTGAGCAGCATGGGCCTCAACCATGATGAACAGTCATTATTCTGCTGGCACTAATATGGCATATCCAGGTCTGGGCTTACATTATCCAGAGTGACTGCAATATGGTTTGTTTGAGGAGCTATATGTCA
Organism: Pelecanus crispus; assembly: GCF_030463565.1. NCBI lineage: Eukaryota > Metazoa > Chordata > Aves > Pelecaniformes > Pelecanidae > Pelecanus > Pelecanus crispus. Next base: position 122,187,959 of record NC_134643.1, read on the forward strand.
TGGCTTTCTTGTTGGCTTGGAGTTGGTCACGTCCAACAATCCCCAGAGGAACTGTGCCGTTAGTTATTGCTGTAGTTTTTGTTGTGCAGACAGTCAACTGCTAACAGCTGGACTAAAACCTCCGGCTGATTTCATGTATGGCACTGTTCAGGTGCTTGGTGGTTATGCCTAGATTTTGGCTGATGCGTGGCTCTACTGATCTTGGCTTCGTGAACATCATTGCAGCTGAGCAGCTGGGTACAGATTCCCAATAAAGCTCAGCTCTCCCCACCTCCCACTGAATGCAGTAGCTTAGAGGTCGTTAAGAAAATCGGACTGCTGGTGTTCAGTGATGTGCCAGGCCAACTGTGCCGTTTCTGCGTGTCCTTTGACAGCAAGGAGCTCTCATCTGCCAGCTGGAGCCACTGATCTCTGAGGGGAGGGGAGGGACTGGGCCCCTCTGTTCCTCAGAGAGATGCAACCTGTAGCAGGTCCATGAAACTGAGCCAGTGTGCAGTTGAGGTACAGGCTGAATTTCCCATCCCATCAACCTTTCCTTTTTGTTCCTCTTCTCCTAGTGCACCAGATACCCCCTCAGGCAGCCTCTGAGTCAATTCTATAACAATAAATACAGTTAATAACAAACCACATCTAGTAAGCAACAACCTGTTTGATCTTTAGGGAAGCAGATCGCCCAGCTTGACAGTCCAAAAGCACCGGAGGGGCAGGAGAAGCTCAGGTGTTGCAGGCACGTCCCCGTGGTCCTCCTCAGGCAACAGAGAGGTTGCTCTGCTGCTGTGCCAAGCTATATTGGGGGGCGTGAGGTGGAAGGGGGAAGGACAGAAGGCGTAATGCCAAATTTCAATTTGTAGCTGGCTTTTGTTTGGCTGCCTCAAGGGGAGGGCAGGGGGAGCTTGTACCTGCCTGCAAAATGCTGCGTAGACGTACCTGTGGTTTGAAAAAACCTGCTAAACCGACGTGGCAGGCATTGCGAAGATCCAAGCAGCAAATTAAGGAATTAACGTCAATAGAGGGATTTCCAGTACTGTAGGAGGGATTTATCTTTTATGTAAACAAAACACAGATGTGAGGGCAAAGCTGAGGGGGGGAAGCAATCAAAAGCTACGGTTTGCCAAAAGCCCTTAGCCAGGCTGCTGTTTTCAGGGTCCATTTATGCCGCTACCTGCCTGCATTCGAGGGGAACAAGCGACAGCAGCTGAAAGGGCTCCGTCCTGAATTCATCTGCCCAAGGTGGGCAGCAAAACAAACCCCTGCTTGCTTCACGTTTCTCTGCCTCTGCGTGTGCGTGACGCGGGCGGTGATGTAGCGACTGGGAGCCACCAGGGGGCGGTGTTGCCTCTCCCGCCGCCGGCGGCTCCGGCGCCCGCCCGGCCCCGCACAGCGCTGCCCGCCCGTCCCGCCAGGCGGCGCCCGCAGCTGTGGCAGCTGCGCAGCGGCAGGCGGGCAGAGGCGCGCTGCCGCCCTGGGCTGCCCGCCCCGCCCCGCCCCGCGGAGGGAGAGCGCCGCCTGGCGGCCTGGCGGGCCCGGGAGAGGGAGCGGGGTCCTCCGCGCCCCTGCCCCGGGCGCCGCAGCAGGAGTGGGACCGAAGTGGCGTCGCGATAGCGACCTGCACCCACACACACCCCCTCGCAGCGTTTTCTGTCGCAAAACCGACCTTCCTGGCCAGAAGGAAAGGTCAGCTCCCCGGCTGGTATTGATCAGGTTATGTTACAGATTTCATCTCTCCAACTTAATGAGCAATTTGAGGTGGTGAATCTTGGACAGCAGCATTGCTGGATCATTCACAATACAGAAATTTCTTCTTTTGCTCACACGGCAGGCTGTGGAGGACATGAATTTGTGGCACACCTGCCCCGTGCCATGCGCCACGCCGGCTAAAGCAGCCCCCACGCAGGAGGAAGACCCCCAGCAGCACCAAGCGAGCATAGCTGCTCTCCTCCAGCTCGGCCCCCCTGGCCAGGAGGGGACACAGATGGCTGGGGAGAAACCGGAGATGGCTTGAGTTTTCCTTGTCCTGGCTGTGCTTGGGGTTTCCCTTCAGCCATCGCTGCTGTCCCCAGGCGGCTCCGGTTCCCTGCCGCAGGCAGGTCTGGGGCACAGCTCTTTGTCATCGCAAACTGGGAGGCACAGAGGGGCTTGTGTCAATGAGAACGGATGCTCAGGGAGCCGAAGGTGACTGCTGGCCTCCCTCGGGGCAGATCCTTGCTGGAGCCTCCCTGGGCATCGAGGGAGCAGGACGTGGCATGGGGGGAAGAGGACAGGTGCACCGGGGGTAGGCATTGCTGATGCATTCCTGGGAGCTTTGGGCCCAGGCTACTGAGCCACCGGTGTCTGTGGTTGTCCCAGCTCTGTCAGGGGTGTCTTGCCTGGGATTGGATGTGCCAATTTTAAGCTAAATGCTGGGAGGGGTTCCTGGGCAATACCCCTCTCCAGGTGCCCAGCTGCCATTCCTGCAGCCGAGGGCAGAGCAGCTGGCGGGACCTCACTACCCTGAGCGACTCCCTGGTTCAAACTGCCCAGGGTGTGCATCATGTTGACCATCAGGCTGCACTGCTGATCCCGTATCTTTTCCTTCCCTCCTCTCTCCATTTTTTCCAAGGAACAGGGAGGTTTGTGAAGCTGGGGAGAGCTTACATATTAGGTCTGGGCAAGGGTAGTTTTTATGGGGGGGATGGAGTGAGGGAATCCTGTTACCTGTCTCCCTGCCTGAGCCTTTGGAATTACTCTCCTAAGAGCCTGGTTCAGGGAAGATGCTGGCTTGGTTTGCATGCTTTGAAAGTAACAGGGAATGAAATTAAAAGCAGGATTTGTATTAAAGGTTCAATGGAAGGGTGTTATGTCTTGGTCAGGAAAACAAAGCAGAAGGTGCTTAAGACTCAGCTGTTTCAGTGGGAGTTAAGAAGTTGTCTTAAGCAAGAGCAAGATATTCCTGACTGCATTTTGACCATATGCTCATGGGAAAATTCATGGCCCCTCAGAGGCAGTGATGTTAGTAGAAAGCAAATAGTTTTCATTGCCATTAAAATCCCTTACAAAAAGATCTGATCAAAACCAGGCTTAAAGACCAAAACTGTGTGACTCTTACATACATTTATCTGCCAGTTTTTTGAGGCCATCTCTACTCATCCTTTCTCAGTTTTCCTAAAGTGCCCCGTATTCACCTCTAGAGTAATAAATCTCATTACTGATGCTCTGAGTTTCCTTTTCGTACATTTCTGTGTTTGAAGTGGAACACTGGAAACAATCGTATCTTTACTGATGATCAGCATCTAATAATTTTTAAATGTTGATGCAGTACACTTGCATCAAGTATCATGCAGGATTTCTATACTGTGTCCTTCCCTTTGTGTCACACCTTTATCTCATCATCCAAGGTAGGAATGGCATTTAAATAGAGGACGTTTATTTCTTGCTGAGAAGTGCCTCTTGTTTCCTACGTAAAATGTCCCCATGTAGGATCCTCCAGATTAATTGCTTTTCCCATATTCACTGATCATCACAAAACAAGGCACCATCCAGTGAAAAGGATAGCTCCTTACACAAAATGAAGGAAAGAAGCCTTACAGTAGAGCTTTTAATATCCCAGTCCTACCAAAGAATTTGTTCAGACATCATTCAAGGCTCTGTATCAGATGAGGCGAGTGTGGCTGAATGAACTCAGTACCAGCAAACTTCCACTTAATCCTTATCCTTTTACGGAAGGCAAAAGGGCTTTCGTTAACTTTGTGTAATCAGGCTTTGAAAGAGGAGGCAGAGGAAAGAGGTGCAAAACATTCAGTGATGCAGAGCCTCTGGCAAGCTTCATCTCTTCTGATCTCTGTCTGATCCTACGACACATCCAGCAGTGAATACTGGAGGTAAAGGCTTGAACCTTGTTCTTAGTTTAAGTGTCATTTTTTCTGGATGTGACCATTTTTACACACTTAGAGTAATAGACCCAGGTCTATTACTGTTTATTGGATCCCAAATGTGCTTCCAAGCGTTGACACCCAACTAAATAACAAATCCAATCAGCAGGCTAGCTTTCCCCTCAGTTCTCCTAATAACCCTCCTGCCTACCAGGCTTCTGTCTACCCGGGACAAAAACTGAGGTGCTCAAATACAGACTGAGGATGCGAAAACTAACATGTTTCATGGAGCAGGTGGATCTTTGACAGCAAGAAGTTTCCTAGCTAAAAGGACCTCACCTGTATGATTTACTCCTGGAAGTCTGAGAGTGACAGCTGACCAATTCTGGAGAACAATTCATTTTACAGAATTAAGAAACCACAGTAAATGAATACAAACATTTCACAAACATGGGATTTTATTCATGCAGTCTGTCGAGAGTAAAATGACTAAAAAGCCCTGAAAAATATCTCAAGACTAAACATGATACTGACTTTATTACAATTACTGGAGTCAAGTGTGGACACACACATGACTCCTAATGCTGTTGCTACTCTAATGCCATATCAATTCTTTGAACTTCATATAGCCTTTGTCAGCTCAGTTATTAATATGAAAACAACTTTTCCATTTCATTCTTTCATATTAATTTCATGGTTTTTTGAAGAATTTTTCCTTTCTAGGATGAAATCTCATCTTTTCCCTATTTACTTGGCAGAGATAGATCCCAACACAGCAATATGGATGTCTCAAAAACAGTGAATTGTGATGATTTGGGAAGAAATGTGAGAAATTTTAGTTAGGATGGTGTTCAAATTTGTTAATTGTTTCAAATTATTTCCTAGGAAGTATATACATAACTGTATTCGTATAAATCTCTTTAGGTTGATTTATATTATCTTAGATTGTCATCTTTCAAGAAGCAACAGTCCCTTACATTTTTACTGGGCAAGCTGTCTATTTAAAGATGACTCCTTTAGCTAAAGTTTACTGTCCTGATAGTTATTTTGCTATGAGATGGTATACTGGCCCTAAGCACATCTGAAGTTATTTCTCTGAAACCATGAGAAGCTTCATATTGTGATGCCTGCAGACTTTTGGGATCCTTATGATTTGAGACCATCATTGACCACATATTTCATTGTCTTGTCCTTTTCTGGTTGAATCTTTCTGAGCGCCTGCCATGGCTAAGCTCCCCTGGGGGCTCTACACTTGATTTCCCCTCACCAGCACTTCTGGCCTCTCCAGCAAAACGATGGCAATGGGGCACCAACGGGGAGATTTCACAGGGGTGTCAGGGGCATTACGGAAGGTGAGAGAAGAGCTTAGGGAATGGGGTCCATCATCACAAGGAAAACAGCTACTTTCCTCTAAGGATGAAGTATACCTTATGGTCTAGTCTTAAGGCTAGCAAGGCATCGTAGGCATTGCAGGAGCTCAAGGACAGCAAAGGAAAAAGAGAAAGGGGAGACAAATAAGTATTTGAGGGGCCTGTGGACAATAGTTGACCCTCTGCAGACAGCAGGTACAAATGACTGTGAAGTGAGCCCCTTCTTTGGCAACAAGGGCACTGTCTGCCTGACGGCAGCTGTGTCCTTGGTCGTCAGGTCAGGAGGGAGTTGAAGGAGTCAAAGTGGTCGAGTTGCCTTATATTGACAACACTGAAGGAAGGAGAACAGGAATAGTGTGGTCCAGGGTTTATGTGATACAGTTAAGTTGGCCAACATGCAAGTGCCAGGACAGCCTGTTTTGGCATGGTGCAAACACATGTGGGATTGCATATTGGGAGTCAAGTGCATGAAGCTTGTGTTTCAGACATACCTTTTCAGCACATTACTGGCTGACTTGGGCAGGCTGGCTGCAGTGAATCGCATCCCATCCCCAACCCAAACCTCTTTCAGCGCGTAGGAATCTTGGGTGCCTAGCTGAGCAGTGGGGATTTTATGCCAGGACCCAGGAGTCTGAGGGTTAGGTGTTGAGTTAATGGATGTCACAGCCCTGAAGCATTTGGCCTCTGGCACCTAGACAGGTGATACTTCTGCATTTGCTTGTGCTGGAAATAGTTACTAGAATAAACACTGCTTAGCTTGAGAACTGAGAGCACAAGCCATATTCGTGTGGCTGGAAGTACGTACCATACGGTATTTCTATACACCATTGGAATAAGGCCTAATAACTCTTGATGATGTATACCAATCAGCTTTTAATAATACCACTTTCAAGAGAACTTGTTTTACCACTGGACATTCTTACAAGTGATAAAGTCACAGGATGAAATCCTGCTTTACTTGAGTTGGTGAGGACTAAAGCCACAAAGATATTTAAAGCCAGTCCGATAATAGACCATAAGGTATATCAGGACAGAGAAAAGTGTGCTAGTGCTTCCAGCGAGTCATATAATTGATAGTTACCATGAGGCTCAACAATTATCTAAAACGCTACCCTGAAAAATGAACATTTGGAAACGTGCCAGATTGCAAACTCCAATGTTTATGATCAGACAACGCAGGCGATGCTTTCTTTTAGAAAGTGGGTACAATGAGAAACAAACGACAAAAGCATTTGATTTTATGTGTGTGGTCTTCATCAAATTAGCAAAAAATCCTCGGAGGGCAGGATGAGAGTTAGCAGGCATCATTAAAGAAATTTATTTTTAAAGGGACCTTGAAAGAGGGCTGTATGAATAGGTGGGGGAAAAAGTCTGATTGGATGGTATATGGACAAATTAGAGGAGTTATTACTAATTTTTGTTTTCATCTTTGGTAACCAGTCCTAAGACATTGTGATTTCCTGGAAAGACTCGTTACTGTGAAAACAAGATCTCTTTAAGGGAGTCCTATGTGCACCATCCAAAAGTGGAGTCCCTACACGTTACTCTTTACACTTGGGAATTTGGGCCAGCAGTAGGCCAGTGCCTTTATAGTGTTTTGTTTTGTTTTGTTTTTCTTTTATGTGAAAAGTAGATTGGATTAGTGTATGCTATAATTCAAACTTTTCTTCTTTTCCTGAGGTAGGAGTAATCTGATGCTGAGGCTGGTCATTGCTTGTTTTTCTGTTACTCTTTAAAGTTTTTTGCATAAGTGAAGAAGACAAATACTGACAGACAAGTAAAAAAAAGATGCTAACAGGTGTTCTCTGTACAATGTGCTGCTCAGTGTTCTACGCTTAGCCAAATATACACGTGCTAGGACTTTTCTTTTTCAAAACTAAACCTAATTAGTCCACTTATTCTACATGCAGCAGGCATTTGAAGAAATATCTAATGAACATGTGATCAGCTCCGGTGCTGTAAATACAAATGAAAGGTCACAGGCAGAACAGCTTCTGCTTGTGAAGTCTCCTGATTTAAAATGTGGCTCCCAGACTGATAATCACACTGATCTTTTACTCATGCTTTTGGAGAGCAAATGCCTGCCCAAAAAAGCAGCAGCCAGTCAGATCTAGCCACTGTTCAGGTGAAGTGTCAATCTCACCACTCAAAGAAAATAAAAATGATATTAAAACATTTTCTTCCTTCCACAGTCTCCAGCCAAAAGCTCTTTTTGAAGAGAAATAGCTCTCCAGAAGAAAAGATGACAGAGGAGAGGATGATTGTTCCAGTTTCAAAGTATATGGAAAATTGCGATGTTATGCCCTTTTGTCATCTAATTATGAGAAATAAAGGCTTCCCCCTTTCCCAGTTTTACATTTGCATTTATAATAGCATGTTGCCATGGTGAAATCTTATAATCCTTAACTTCTTTGATGGAAACACATCCTTATAGGAATATAAGAAAAAAAAAAAAAGACCAACCAAAACTGGTGGCATCCAGGTTTTATTGCTCTGCTGGCTGGAGCCCTCCCTGCCAGTAGGCAGCTTTGCGGGCAGCGATGGAGCCGGCAGCGTGGGTCCAGAGGCAGAGGCTGCCCGGGGCCATTTCATCTCGGTGACACTGAGGGAGGGCGTCCCGTGCAGAGCACGCGGAGGTGGCGTGTCCTCGCCGGGGGGACAAAAGAGGGCTGGATATGTCAAACGGAATCAAGCCGCAAAAAGCTGGAGAAGCTGCCTATTGTCCCCAGCTCGTGCTATTAAATGTGGGATTAAGGAGGAAACAGCCCCCCGGCTCATTGGGCCCATTCAAGAGGAGCTTGTTCCAAAATTTTTTGACAGGGGTGGCTTCTATTCAGAGCCCCAGCTGATATCACCAGCAACACAAAGGGGCTTTAGGGGGTTAATTAAAACCAGGTAATGGAAAGAATTGAGTACTGACACTTCACAAATGCCACCGTGGATCCAAAGCAAGAGAAAAGACATATGGTAGGAAGAGCAACCTCCCTGCTGCCACCAGCTCTCTTATGTTCAGCCAGTGATTGACACTTGATTATTTTTCGGGCGAAACTGAACATTAGCAGTTAGTTCCCATTCTTCTGCTGTGAAACGTGAGCAGGATTGGTTCACAGCCAGCGTCGCAGGGATCAGCAGCCCCTACCAGCCTCGGAGAATCCCAGATGGTTCCCCCAAATACTCCTGTACGAATCTTGCTGCACATCTCTCGCACTCATCTTCAGGTTATGAAATGCTATGCTCAGAGTTTCTCTCCTTGTTGCTCCAGCATGAAAGTATGCAAGATGCCATAAAACTAGTGATGTGCCGGTTTCTGAACGCTGTGCTTGAAGCATACCCGGCACCCTAAGGCGTTCGCCACGGATCTGCGTGGCAGCCAGGGTGCTGGGGCAGAGCAGCAATTCTGCGCGGTGCTTGCAGGAACTGCTGTTGGAATATGTAAATGCGACAAATAATTACCTAGTTCTAGAACTTCCCACAACGGAGTGAATAAAAAGAAAAAATGCACACTTAGGACATCCACTAAATGTCATAAGCTTATGCCAGGCTTACCCAGTTGTGAACTCTGGGAAAAACAGCCAGAAGTATTTATCATTTATAATGGGAGATTGTGGATGTCTATTACTTAGACATTTCTTTTGTTAAATTTACTTATGTTTTATTTTCTAGAACCAGAACAAAACACTTCTATCTAGACCAAAGCAAAACGTTTGTCTTTGAGGTTTGATTTCCTTTTTTCTATCATTTTTTTTTTAAATTATTTTTGTGGGAAATCCCCTTTTTTGATCCTCTACAGGGACCTGAGCTCTAGCTAGCACTAAATCAGCAGCCCCAAACTTTTCTGATAATGCCACTATTTACAGAGCAAGCGCTTTTTGTGATTTAACTGCTGAACGACATTGTATTTCAAGTGTGGTCTCAGCTCCTAAATTCAGAAGTGCTGCGCTAACTAGACATGAATATTACAGCCTGGAGAGAGGGGTCTATTCTAGAGATACTGACAGATGGACAATTCGCTGTAAATCAACCTGGGCCACTAACATGCAGTACAACAGCTACTTCATGGCAATTTGTTTGCAAGTGGGCTATTACTCAGCAGTAAATGTGAAATGAATGTCCCTTCTCTGAGGGAGCAGAAAGCTTCCTTCCTTCTCCCATGGGTTACCAGGGTAAGAGCATAGCTGCAAGCAGTTAATGCAAAAATGCGGAGATGGAAACTGTCTTCCATCTGTGGACCGCAGTCTGAGGGGGGTGCAGCAGTACCAGCAGTAGGATGGAGTTGACTTTGGTGGATTGGGGTGCACAAATGGTACCCCACACATCGAAGATGCTGTGTAATAAATCTAACCCTTGCACATCTTGCTGTCTTCCCTGCCCTTCAGAATGGGTTTGCCAGCATTTCCCTGTTTCACAGGTATGTTGTAAGGATAAATCAGTTCATGCCTGGAAACCATTCAAATATTAGGGCTGTGGGGGATGCTGGAGAAGAGGGGAGAGATGGGGCATATTATTCCCAAGGACAGATAACCTTCTTTCCACAAAAAACATTTTATGTGATATTTCTTAAATTTTGGGAAATTTTAATTGAATCTTAAATGTAAATTATGACAAATATAGACCTGTCCTTTGCAAAATGGTAGGGAGCGAATGTTGCACAGTCCTGAAGGTAGAAACCTGTCATGAAAGTCTGCCTGCTACTCACCACACACACCAAGCAGAAACAGAAGCGCCTTGGCAGTCTGGACAGCAAAGTGCCTTAGATTGAGGTGGAGGCTTCCTTTCTTCCCTGGAGGACACCCCAGTCCATCCTGGGGCTTTTCCCTACCTTAGATCCCTCCTGCTGGTCCTCCTCATTCCTCTTTTAGAAGAGGCTGTACTGCAGAGACCCAAACACCACAAATGTCCTGTTTTTCTCCTCTCCCACCCTTGCTTTCTCCCATCTTTTTAGAAAAGCAGAAGGAAAAGAAGTGCTTCAAGCCTGAACAAGGATGAAGACAAGTCAAGTGGAGATCTCAGTCAGGTCTCATGTTGTCCCCAAAACTGCTCACCCCTAGGAGCAAGTAAATTTGTAATGAATCTTTGCCTAAAAAGACAAAATATTCTGATAATTATCATCTGTTATTGTTTAGCGCATGCCTTCACAGCACTGAGCATTTGGAGTAGAGGCTGGTTTTCTCCCTGTGTCAGACTGCCAGGAAACAGCTGATGTGGGAACGCTCACCTTGATTTTTATTCCCAGGTGTGTAAATCTGGCACATCCAGCAAGGCATGTTTGTCAGAGGTGCTGCAAAACAAGGCATGTGCTGTGGGTATACCGGCTCTGGAGCCATCACCTTGAGATTTTTGTGGTCACGCAGTAACCAATTCCGGTCTCCACATAATATTAATAATAATAAAATGAAAGCTAACTAGGGAACTAAAAAAATAGTTCTATACGTAGAGCTTTTTTGCTGTTTTAGAGCTACTGTTGGATCCTGCCTGATGCGCATTGCTGTTGTTTACTTATACAGACTGGGTAAGGGAGAAGTGAAAGGACAGCCAAGAGACACCCATCCCTATAAACACAGCTGTGTAGTAGCAGCAATGATATCAAAGTCTTAAAGAAAAGAAGATCTTTTCTCTGTTGTAGGCTTCCTTATTTTTTCTTATCAACTGACCAAGTATGTACCAAAGTGTTACCAGGCACTGTTTGGGGCTGGAGTTTCACTGGTGGAAGATACATTTTCCTGGGGAAGGAGACTATGTGCTGCTGTAGTTTTGTGTATTTTTCTGGTGTAAGGAGAGGCTGTACTGCAGTGAGGTTTGTAGTGAACACTATTGCCAGGCTGAGAGAACTAGAGGTTGAACATCATACTGAAAAGCAGAGATCCAGAACTGATGTTGCTTTGACCCAGCACGTATAACTGCTGTGGGTGTCCTACGAGAGCTGAGCGTGATTGCACGTGAGGAACTCTAATCCTCGACTTCTATAAAATTAACCTCTGAACGGATGCCTCTGTATCACAGAATTCAGTCCCAGCACAGTGGCATTTTTCAATCTCTCAATACATAAATGCATATAAATTGGCATGCAGCACTTCTGCGGGATGCACGCATTGCTGCACATCCTCTCCTGGAATGGACGCTGCAGGGGCTGCTGATTTGGGAGACAGGGGGGAGGGGTTTGCAGGGTTTGACCTGCTGCTTTTGCCCTCCCACCTCGCTGCCACCCTCTCCCTGCTCCCTCCCAGATGAGGTGGTGAGAGGTCAGCTTCGGTAACTCAGACCTGGTCAGCCGGGGCGTTTGCCTGCTGGGGAGCAGCGTCCAGTGGTGGGGCCAGGGGGGGAACCTGAGGGCTGTCCCAAAGCACCGGATCAGACGCTCACTGCTAACACCTTTCCTTGCTGCTTTTGCCAGCAGGTAACCAGAGGCAAAGAGGCAGCTGCTGTATGCTTGCAAGGAGTATCTAATCAAAGACTTTGAAGTTGTTCTGCTAAAGAGGATTAGCCGCGGTCCAGCGGAGACAGGGCAAAGACTAACTGAAACACAGTTCATATGGTTTCATGGGTCTGTTAACAGAAACATTGCCTTCTGGTAAAATGGGCATTTTGTGCATTGTGTCTCTCTTCATCAGTCCTTTCCAGCCCTTGGACTTTTGTCTGTGAGAAAGATGTTTCCTTATTACCCTGGTAGCACCTCCAAGGTAGGGAGACCTGCTGCTCCAATGGGCAAAAGGACACGTCACTTCCAAAAAGCCCCTGTTACAGACGGGGCTTGGGTGGATGGGCAGGGGCACAGGGGCAGTGCGAGAGGCTGATGCTCAATCTGCCTGGGCAGAGAAGCTGCCCTTAGGACGGAGAGAGGGAGGTGACAGGACAAAGTGGGTTGGTGAGCCTTGACGAGTGGGATTTGCTGAGCAAAAAAGCCGGAGAATATGATGAGAAGCTTAAGGACTGCTGCCCACTCAGGGAAGAAAAATGGGACTGTATAAATAGCACCCAAAGGAAATGTCTATTTCCATACTGACTGTGTTTTTTTGTGTTGGTATTACTCAGATTAGTTTTGCATTATTTTCATGGCTTGGTAAGAGTAATGTTTAGGGTGATTTGTGTCCATCCATAATGCAGTGAGGCCTGAGATCATTTCATGGCATGATACAGCTGGCAAAATACTTTGCTTTTAAATTATTCAAGTACAGTTTCTACTAACATTCATGATCACAGCAAGCTGAGATGTGCCTTGAACATAAAAAGAAAGATGAGATGCTCTAAGGAATGTGGTACAAGTGGTTCAAATCAGTACGCAAAAATCGGTAGCAAAATAGCTGCACACAGAGCAAGTTCTGGCCCAAAAGGACAAACAAATTAGCTGAGACTCCTTGGCAGCCCTGATGCCACCAGAGCTGACCGTGTGGCACTAATTCAGGTGTCTCTCCACGCTGCTTCCCTCTTTGCCTGGCTGCAGGAATACAATGCCAATATCCAATTTGTCTGGAAAGCAGTAATCCCTGTTGGACCCTGATTAACTCAGCGTTGGCACTAGCTCAGGTGTCTCTGCATCAGTGGTACAGTTTATCCCCAAACAAGGAGTAAATCCATTATTATACCAGAGGCATTTTGCGTCATCACTCGAAATATTAAAAAAGTATGTTTCATCAGCTGGCATAATTTTCCAAACTGCTGCCATTTGATTTCAAAAGTAGTCAGGCAAACAATATATTCCTTGCAAGTACCATCAGCAGGCTCGGTGTTTTACCAAAAGCATCGATTTTATGTGTAAGCTCTGGAGTGATGTTTGCCATAGCCTAATAGCCTTGATTTTTGATGTTGCAAACCTTTCATTCAAGTGTAGCCAGAGTTGCCTTCAAAGTTTGTCATGAATTAAATGAACATAGTAGTTGTTCAATAGACTAGTTCTACACATAAACTGATTACCTCATTTGAAAACAAATTTCAGTAGCTGACATGTGTATCCTAAATTGTGACATGTTTCTGTTAGTTTCACAAATACTAAATACTGGCATATTTTGTGCTGAATCTTTTGACAAGCATACAAGGTCTTGTATGTCCCAAGCAGCAGACAGCTGTGCAGGACTCGGCAGCCTGAGGAATCAATCGGGAGAATGCCTCAAAAGCCCAGGCCTGACCCAGTAGCGGTTGTCCCCATGCTTTCAGCAGCTGGTCTGTGTTGACCAGATGACTGCACACATTTCCCACCACACTGTTTCCAACAGCCCTGGTAACTTTGGCTTTTCAAGCAGTGTCTCCTTTTACATAGACGTACCTCTAATACATAGTGTAATTTTGTAATATCAGCTAATGCAGTTAATCAGTCTCACTCACACACCTGAAGAGAAGGCTGGAAATGCACAGCCTGCAAAGACCACAGATACTTCTGACCTGGTCTAACATTTTGCTTTCTTCCAGCATTGACACGCTCTTCCCATCTCCCACAGATCTGCAGACTGCCTTGTAGCCTGAGGACCCTTCTCCCTGGACGGCGTGCTTCCCCCACTGTGGTGGCTTCTAATGCCCTTGCTTACCCGTGTGCATGTCCCATGCCACCTCAGTGGCTGCTTCGGCTGCAGACGTTTCAGAGGAGTAAACCACATTTCCATCACTAGTTAAAAGCAGATCCCACAAAAAAGTCTACTCTCAGCAATTTTCATATGAAGCATGACTTAAAACCTCAGCAAAACACAGTGCTAAGGAACATTAATGTTTAAGTAACAAGCTTTTTTAGTTCATTACAGCTGTTGGAAGATGACCATCTATTTCAGATGCCATCAGACCATCTATTCCCCCCCCATCCCAAATGAATAAACAAAAAAATAGAGAGTGATCCGGAATGCTCCTTTTGGAGGAGGAAGAGAGAAAGGAGCATATAAATTTATTCCTTTTTCAATTTTTTTTCTGCATTTTTCTTTCACTTCTTTAACCACCCTCTATCCCACATCACCCTCCTGACCAGCTCAGTGTGCTGCTCCCCCTCCTGTGGCCAGTCTGGAGAAGATTAAAGCTTCCTGCCCTATCTTGCCAGTTTTATTTAAGGAGCTTTGGAGTGTTTAAACACTTGTAAAAAGAACTGAAAGCTAAAAGCCAAACCCTTTCTAATCATGTATTTTAAGAAGAAGAAAAATACAGAAGACATTTTCTGTCTTTCTGTTTGTTATCAGCACAGACTGGAGGTTGTGGAGTGGTGCCTGCAAAAAAAAAGTCAATCCTGTATTTTTATTATCCAGTTGCTGGTAGGAAACACAGTAATAACTGATGACATAGTTTCCACTCTGATCTCCCTTTCCTGTTGAGTAGCTTTTCAGAGAAATTCCTTTGTGCTAAAGCTTCCTTGATCTCAGCTGGAAGAGGCCATTTTGGGAAACCTTGAAGAAAGCCTGCTCAAGACTTCTTTGAGTTACGCAAATGAGGGGAGAGTTTTCCTTTACGTTCAAATGGCAATGCTGCATGCTGAATCATGGTTATGATCAGCCTTGCTTATTTTTATTTCCCTTAGTTGTGAAGTCATACAAGATCGAGGAAGAATTATTTCATACGTACAAAGCTCGAGATCATTTAAACCAGAATGGAGAGATATGCACAGTTTGCAGTGGTGTGTATGTGTTGATAGGTACCTTAAAAATTCGCATAACAGTTTAATGTTGTAAAGGCCAAAAGATATACCAAAGACAGACATGCTATGAAAGCTGTTTAATATCTTTTCCTCCCCAGCCTTTCTCCTATTTCTCTTCATCAATAAAATAAAAACAAGAGAATGAGACAATATCACCCTTATTAGTGACAAGGTTGTAAAATCAAGCCATAAAAGTGGGGAAATTTGAATGATTAGGGAGTCTCATATTGGAGCAAGTTGGCTGTGTTACATTTAAAACTCATTGTATTGTTGCTGTCCTAAACTTGTACATATTTTGATACTGTCCTAAACTTACCGTTTTCTTTCTTCATTTAATATCTTTGTCTTCCCAGCCAGAGCACTGAATGAAAAAACAGCCCCTGATACTATGAATTCAATATATTATCCTCCCCACATCTACCCTTAGCAATACAAAGCCACAGAGGAACCCAGCTCATTTTGGAAGAGCCTGGGCCACTGAAGCCACTGGTGTCCAGAGCAATCATCCGGTGGGATCAGCCGAGCAAACTCCTTCCTTGCTGAGACAGTTCCCAGACAGAGCTTACCGGGACAAGGAGGAGATCCAACTGTCTGTGAAAGGAGGACATGGAGTGACAGAGAAACCTACGCTCCTTTTTCACATCATTTTGTCTGGTAGGGGCAGCAAGTGGGCTCCAAAATTGGTAGTCTGGTGAAAACGAGGTTTGTGGCTGGACATTAACCCCCAGAGGTCAAGAAGCCATGTTACAAAACCAGTCCCCAGTGGGACCGAGCATCATTGGTGATCCCAGGGTACGGACAAGGATGCCAAAACAGGGGGCTTTTTCCCTTTTGGAGGGCTTCCCACTGAGCTCCTGCGCTGCCACCTGCGCTGTACCCGTTGCATGGGATAGTCAAAGCGACCAGGCTGGGGAGCTGTCAGTAAGACCCTCTCCTCAAACCCTGCTTTCATGTAGAATGAATGAAATAACTTTTACACATGGCAATTTCCACAGCGCTCGTGTACAAGGGAGAAATATTAATGCCTTTCTCTGTACCAACCAGAGTAGTCTCAATAATCTACAGTTTAGAAACTGCTCTCAATTAGCAGGTGCCCCTTTACCAGGCCAGCTGCATGAGAAATTAATTAAATTTAATGGATGCCATTTTTTATTTGAAACCACCTTTTATTTAAAGCTTCTGGAGGAAGCAATTAATTGCAGTGTATACCGCAGATTCAAAAAGAAATGAAAATCGCATAGGAAAATGTGATCCACTCTGATTTGCAAAACCAACATATGTCTGCATTTCATGTAGATAGGAGGAAAATATTTGCCTACTGTTTAAGGATTCTGGTTCCTATCTGCTCATGGGGATCCCATAAAAAAACATTTCTAGCACAGATAAATTCCTGGCTGCTGGACGTGTCTCGATTTAAAATTAAAAAGGAAAAAAGAGAGAGAAAACAATCAGAGAATCCGCGTTAGTTTCTCTTTTGTAGTTATACAACCAGGGCACAAAGCCACTGAATTGAAGTAGACCTGGCTGTATTGCAGTTCACCCAAACCTCAAGAATTGCCACCGATTTAAATAATTTTCTGGTTCTGAACAAGAACAAAAAGTTGAAACGATGACAACTTCCATAAAGCAAAATCCAAACAAATATCAGCTCAAACAAATATCAAATATCATGTCACTATGGTTTGTTTCAAAAATTACAGAAGGCTTTATTTTAAGTGTGAGGTTTTTTTACCTTTTTAGTATATGTCTGACTATACAGCAACTTGACATGGAGTGTCATTTTCTGTCCGCACTACATTTACATGGCCCTGGGTTCCAGGTGGGTGACTGCAGCCCCAGAGCAGCCTGGCAATGCACACTAAATCATCAAAACAAGAGGGGCAAATGCCTGCAAACAGAGTTCTTGCCGTTTTCTTCAGCTGCGTACAAACAAATAAGAAATGAAGTCTCTGTCCTAAAAACTGACAGTCTGAATGACTCTCCTCCTTTAATTATACTATTCCTTAGGAAGAATAACAGGTTGTGATTTTACTGAAAATAACACACTATCACAAAAAGAAGAAAAGTATTAGTATTTATAATTTGAAAACCACCTCTGACCCTAACAGTCTGAGATTAGAAAGGTGGGTAGGAGCCTCATCTCATATATTTTGGCATTCCCCCTTGGCTGGATTGGTGATTAAGGGCCTGATCCAGCACCTGGTGAAGCCAGCAGGAATCTCCCCTTTGACTTGAGCTGGCTGTGAGTGCTGTCCCCCAAATGACAAACATTCATATGGACCAGCAAGAGGGAAACTGGGCTCTCCTGAGCCAGTACTGTTATGTCCCTTGACATGATTGCTGGACACTCCGATTGTCCCACCACAGTAATCGCAGCGGCCACTCTCTCCACCAAGAAGCTGTCTGTGTGCTGCCATTTCCATCCCCTGCCTCCTCTTTTAGCCGCGAGGCCACTGCAGGTGGCAGCTCCGCAAAACCCCTCCTGTCACCGAGAACAGCATCTTGCTGCATCTGTCCGCACCCCTCCAGCCCCCCATAGCCACCCCCATCACAGCCAAAAAACCCATCTTTCTCCTTGACAAGTGTGCAAAGCCTCACTCGTGCTTGGCCGCAGTGCGATGGTTAAATTCAACCTTGCACCATGGAGTAAAGAAAAAGGAAAGCCAAGGGTTTGCCTTCAGTCCAGGGGGGGAAATCATCTGTCCCAGCCTTTTTTTCTAGCGAGTGATGCAGGGAGGGAGGAGGAAAAGGGTCTTTTGGAAGCTGTCTTTTTCATCTAAGAGCGAGTCGGCAATTAAAGCTGACTCTGCTTATTCATTAGATCACATTAAAAAAAAAAACCAGCACAAGTGGAGGGGGAACTCTCTAAATAAATTTGGTGCACTCTTCCCTCATTCATCAATAGTTATGACTCGTCAATGCGCTCAATTTGTAAGCTAACTGCTTCTGAAGTAGAACCATATGGTTGCTTTAAAACATCTTTTTCGTGCTTAATTTGAGGCAATGATGCACCCTAATCAGCTGTGTGTGGATGAGACCCGTAATTGATGAATAATGAATCACGTGCTCTCGCTCTGATTGCAGCATCACCAAATTAATCCTTTTAATCACTTGAAGTTGAATTGGTTTGTAGGCCGAGGTTTGTTTTAATGGCCAAATCGCGGCGCTGCAGGTGGAGGGGATGCCTCACGAGGTGCCATCCTCCACTCGCTCTGGTGGCAAGGCTGCTCCTCTCCCACTTCTCCAGGGCACAGAAGACACATGGAGGAGGTCATGGCAAGACCTGCGACGTCAAACTTTGTGGGGAATGGAAGGGCTTCGTTCTCCCACAGTGTCACCACGTCACTGCGGTCAGCGTCCCCGCTCACCCCATGGTGGTCCTCACCTACTTGGTGTGAGGTGACCTAGCCCGCACCGCTTTGGCAGGGGAGGGGGACAGCACAGGCATGGACTGCAGTGTTGCTTCGAGTCATTCATTAGTGTCCTCCCAGGAGGCTTTTAGGACACGGTTTAGGCTGTGAAAGGATCCCCCCGCTGTGACAATAGCTTAACGGGCTGAGTACAAGCAAGTCACAACATTGAATGGTAAATACCAAGCCCAGGCAAAGGCTGGCAGTGCTTCCAGTCCACATTTCTGCCTTTGCATAAGGGGCCATAATACCTGGTGTGCTGGCCATGCCTGCTGAAGCTCAGCCTGATTACACAGGAAAACCTAAGTAGGAAAGGGATCTCCCTGCCTGTAGTCATAACCTTGTGGCTCCATGTTTCTTTTCTCCTGAATTTGTGATTTCTGATCCCTGCCCAGGGCTCGTTCTGCCTCTGGTGCCACAGCCTTATGCACGCAGGGCCAGATTTTTAAACTTCCAATGCACCCAAGTCTGGATGCCTATCAACATAAGGGGAGCTTGCATGGTTCCCTTCCCCTCCGCAGCAAACTGGAACAGGGCATCATTGCTGAAAATTTTCATGGCCGTTACATGTGCAGACACTGAAACTGCAAGGAGAAGTCTTTGCTACATTTCTAAATTAATGTCCTTGCTTAGATTGGGACAGATACTGAACTTAAAATTCTAAAGTTACATTTAATCAAAGAAGATACTTGTGTGCTAGCACTTAAAATAAGTTTAAAAAAAAAAGTCAATAATGATTTGTCTGGTGTTCATTATAACACTGAAACATTTGTGCTATGTTATTTTTTCATTGCTACCTCCGAGCCTTTCATACAGAGGCTGAATTGATTATCCCTATCTGTCAGAAGCATCCAGCTCTGGCATTATTGACCTCATACAGTTAATTGCACAATTATCTTTCAACTCTGCAATGAAGTGCCGCTTATTCTTATGTTTTGAATTTTAAAAATCTTACTGTTGAACTCCTGTGTGTGGACCTTTAGCTGCAGCTGAATAAAAATTCCTATTTTCCTTTCTTCCTCACACTAATAAACATAAAATAGTCAGACTGGGCTGTATTGTCCTTCCATTTTTAATGGCAACACATCACAACTCTTTTAATAGTACAATGCATAAACAGTACATATGCTGGTAGTGATGCCTAGTGATCTCGGGGAGCCTACAAATAAGAAGGTAATTTACATCAAGAGGATGTGAATGCTTTAAATTAAAAGATGAAAGGCTCGATGACACTGGCATGGAAAATTGTTCCAAAACGCTGTGGTGACTCTATGTTACCAGGTTGCTTTGGTGCCCCATTCCTTCTCATATACAAAATGAACTTGGCCGCCTCTTGATGTGATACTAGGCAAAAAACCCCCCCAACCCCAAACTACACAATGCTATTTGCTCTTCAGTGTCTCTACAAAAGCTGGGACACAGGTAGCTTCTACACTCCACAGTATGTTAAAGGATGACCAGGTGGCCGAAGGCTGAGCTGTGCACTTTCAGCTGGCAAGCCTCTCAGTCTTGTGTTTTCTGAAGGGCCTACAAGCTGGGGAAGGGAGGGCTCATTGTCAGGGGCGACAATTTTACACACTATGCTCTGATTCTCAGAAATTCTGTGTAACTGCAACTGCCACTGAGGATTTAAAAAAGTGGGGGCACAGAACACTCTGGCGATACTTTAACCAAGTGCATTCCTCTTTATTTTTCAATAGATTGATAGTTGTCAATAACACCGTTATTTTATTAAAATGCTTTCATCCAAAACAGTACTACAACTCCAATAAATCTGTAGTTCCCCTATCAGACGCCCGTGCAGATGCTGCCTTCTGTCCTCTCCAAAATGCAAAAGCTCCTTTCCTACCCTACTGCAAACTCTAGCAGGTGCTCACACCTCGAGTCTTTCACCAAAGGGCATCAATAAACTTTTTTCCAGTCTTTTCTCTTTTTGCTGTATTCATTTCGGACACTTCCACCTCCACTTCCTCTACCCTTCCTTCTAGGTCTCTGTGTCTCACCACATGGCTGGTCCATTTTGGGGTGCCTCTACCCTGCAGTCACAGCTGTGCAGCCTGGATACGCCCATGTCAACTTTCAAATGAGCAATGTCTGGTGGTGGGCTGGCTCCAGGCTCAGGGATGTGGCCAGGCGGGCAAGAGCTGGGAGAGCAGGGCTGCAGATGCTGTGTCCTGGTGCTGTGCGGTGCTGGGTGGGAGCTGGGGAACTACCAGGTGCTTTCTCCATTTTGGCGGATTTGGGCACAGACCTGCTTGTCTCTGTCCTCTGCCAGAGCTGCAGCAGTGGCAGCTGTAACCCAGATCTTTGCAGCCACCTCAGGATATGTCAGGGCATGAGATTTATCTCACCTCCCTTCATCCATCCGAGCTAGGTGCCCAGCCTGAAGGCATTCTTCAGGCTCCCTTTATAATCAGGGAAGAGGGAGACCAGCTTTTCCAGAGGAAGATGATTTTTCCCTGTTAACAGACTCCAGAGATGCCCAGTTAGGCACCGTGTGGCTGAGCACGGCTTACAGGCTCAAGCTTCAGCTGCAAGACCACGGCAGCTCCACGGCTTCACGTTGGCTGGGAGCCTCAGCAGAGCAATCTGGCAGCTCCTGGATGGACGCAGTGGGAGACACACCGCATGAATCCAGACCCAGGCTGCAGGAGGCCTGCTGTTAGCTGCACCACTAGCTCAGCATCTTCAGACTGGTTTGAAAAAACAAACCAAAAAAATCTTTGTCACCTGAAAAAAAAGGTTCTGGCTGACCCAGAGGCACATGGCCTTGCAGTGTACACCACGCATCCCCCTGTCTTATCACTCTCCTGTAAAAGCAGGGGCCGTTGTCTCAGCTGAAGAGATCCCTTTGCCATCTTTGGTGCCCTGCAGAGTCGGGCAGTGGCTGCCCGGCAGGATGAATGGCCCTGTGAGCAGGAAAGGGGAGAACCACATCCCTCCTGCCCCTGTTTCTAATGAAGGAAATCACACCCAGTGCAAATAAGACTGTTGTCAAAGGGGAAAATCTTGCCACTAGCCCTGAAATCCCACACCAGTACAGGTCTCGTGGGAACAGGACTGAGCACTGCAGCCTCCAGCCTCAGCTATCAGGGTAACGGGGACACGGCAGAGGTTTTGTACCAACACCTCTATGGCTTTCACAGCCATTTCCCAGGGCTGTTGGAAAAAACCTGTCCCCGTTGTCCCACATAGTCACAGTAACACCCCCATAACGTGATGTGAGGGGACCACACTACATCTGTGGGGTCATCCTTGGGGGACATCTGATGGGGAGCAGCCAAGGCACCGGCTCGTCCCTGTGCATCGCCACAGACGCGGCTTTCGGCTCCTCCAAATTTTGAGGGAGTAAGAAGCCATGGTGGGGAATCCAAGCGTAACCCCCAGCCTTGCCGCTGCACTTCTGAGGGGAAGGGGTTTTTTAAACCCATGTCCTCATGAGCGAAATGCGTGTCGGATGAGGCCGGCACTCACAAGTTATTTCAAACACGTCCTGAGATTATCCTTGTTTGTTACTTGAAAACCATATTCGGCTGGCTATTTCAGGGCTTTGCAGAATGATGGTCATTATGTGATATTGCAGACAGCTATTATTCCTGCTTCAGCTTTAATAAACACCTGGCAGATTTAATAAAACTGATCCAGATTTAAAGTGTCCCTCTGGTGATAAATCACCTGGTAAAAATTTTCCACAGTCTACTCTCGCTCTGGGATTTCTGCTTAGTTCAATTCATTAGGCAAAATAAGTCAACCTACCTTATGAAAATCAAGCTGTTTTCCTCTAGTTCAGGCATAGCTGCTGAACAAAAGAGTTCATAAATCTAAATAATTATAGTTAATGATTAATGCAATTAAAAATGGAAAAAATATTGCAAACAGTTTTAATCAGCAGGTATTAAAAATCATTAAAATGAATGCTGCAAATCCCCAGATTTGAGAATTAATTCGATCAGGCTTTCTGCTGCTTTGGAAAGAAAAAGGGGAGAAGCAGTTCAGGGGCTTCTGGCAAAACCGGGTTGCCCGAGTACGTTGCCCTTCACCAAATGTAGGAGTAGGTGCTTCCCCGATCCACCTTTTCTTTTTCTTTTTTTTTTTTTTTTTTTATGGTGGAGAAGAGAAGGAAACAACTCCTAAAACAAACTAATTTTTGGTCATTTTCTTCCCTTTGCAAACAGTTTGAAGACTGAGCGATTTGTACTTACAAATCTGTGCCATTAAGAGAGCGGGGACCCTAAATCCACATGCACACAAGCAGTAACTGTTTGTATGCCAAGCTGTTTGTAAGCCTGATTTGACAGCGTTGGGCTATTCATTCCTTTGTCAACCGTCCGTCGCAAAACGTTAACCTGCATGGGTCTTGGGGTATGGGAGAGCTAAATCTTCCTTCGACAACTGTATAATGACCAGACTGTTTCATTAGGAGGACAATTCACTCGACAAATCCAGCCCAAACAACTTATTTCACAATTTGTGAGTAGAATTAAATTTGGGGGGAGCGGTGTGGGGGGAGGCGGGAGGCGGGAGAAGGTGAGTGGCACACAATGTGCCGCGGGATCAGCGCATTAGGACAAGTGCTCCAGCCCATTGCAGTGGCGGTCGTGGGCCTGAATCCTGCAAGGCTCGCCGCATGCAGATCAGCGGATTAGGGGGTCCCCGGCATCAGGTCAAGTGTCTAGAGGGTAGCTGATAAACACCCCAAACCTGACAACAGATTTTTCTTTCTTCCTGCTCCACTTGTTAAGTGCCGGAGCAAATCTTCTGAATGGCGGTGGAGTTTACTTAGGGGCCTTTTCTTCCAGAAGACACTCTATCCATTTTCTGAAGCCTATTTCAGGCGGTCTCTAGAATAAATTTGCTACGCATCCCGCACAAAAAAAACCCTTCTTCCCTCCCCCTTTGCCGTCTTAACTATAGCCTTTGTCTCAAGATGTGTGAACGAGGGGGGACAAAATCTGCACTGAGAAAAGCAAAATCGAGTCCCCCGCGGATTAAGTTGAGCACTTTGAAGATTGTCTGAACGACTGACTTTTCATCTTTAAAAAAAGTTTTTTTTTTTTCCTTGGAGACAGCTCTACTTTTGAATAAACATAACAAATATTTTTTTTCCAGTGCTTTCACAAGAAGTGCCGATTATTGGGCTGAGAATCTGGTGGAGGGATTCTCTGACAGTAAAATAACTTTATTTGTCGCAGTCACCTGGCAGTCATGGCTCTCGCTAAGGACAAATGAAAGGGGCCTTGGCCAAGAGGACATGAAATACATTCAAAACATTAAAAATCAATGCCATCTTGTATTATAGAAGTGGGATGCCTCTTCAGCCTGACCCATGGATTCGGAGGTGGCAGTACAGGCAGTGGGCAATCTGCATGTTTCATGCTCTGTTAGACACTGGAGGGTCTTAGCACTTCACGGGCACCTCCAGAGCCAGCACTGAAATGCAGCCCGCTAATGAGGTGAATAATTGTGGAGACTACCGCTGGTTTTATTTACCTTGGGGTTAGGGCCAAGAAGGATGGAGACAGCAGCTGATGGCAGCCTTTACCTGCGCCGCTGCTCCCAACTGCAGTCACTTGTCCTCCAGCAGCTTTTGCCCTCCCGATGGCTCAAGCATGGGATGATCCCAGCTTCTGGGAGCAAGCAACAGATTATTCTCAATTTTAGAAAGGAGTCACATTGTGGACCAGTTTGCAAAGGCAAAAAAAGGTTGGCTGGGGGTAAAACTCCTGACCTAAGAGCATGGGTCCCATGCCACCCGCATGGCTTTCCACCATCCCCTGCCCTGCTTCAGAGGGCTCTGGACTGAAGTCCTGAGTTTTTTTCTTATCTTCACCCCCCTTATTCCTATGTACGGCAACTCTCTGCTATGTCATGCCTCTCCTTTGCAGGGTTGGGGTCCTTGCAGATATTGGCATCTGCCAAGGAACCCTGGTGGTGTGCGCATGGAGACCTGAGCCTGTGGGAAGCTTCCACCCTTCATAGGTGCCTACAGCTCCAGGGAAGCCCAAACCTCCCTACATTGCTCAATCAAAAGACACCACAAGAATGACCTGACTTTTATTTTTCTCTGTTTTACAGGTGAAAAAAGAAACACACATACCCCCCAAATGGCGGCAGAGACCAATAGAGCAAACTACCCCTCTACGAATGCACCCTGCTGTTGCTCGACATCCACTGGGGTATACAATTTGCTGCAGTGGCTGTGGGGCTTCCTCAGCACCAGAGGACCGGCAGAGCAGATGCTGCCTTGATGGAGCTGCGGATGCTGCAGGCATGCAAGCCAGCTGTGAATGCTGCAGTAGCCCGCAGCATCCACAGCTCCAGCAAGCCAGTATCTGCTCCACTGGTACTGTCATAGCGCTTCCCACTGTGCTCGCCTGCAGCTCCTGCAAAGCTGCTGTGCCTCAGGTCCACATGCTTGGTCCATTGAATGCATTGCCCAATTCAACTCCTCGTGTGCTATTCTCATGCTCAGCATCTTCCTTTTAAGATGCTTCCTTTTCTTCTAGCCAAGATGCACTTCAGGTAGGAGAGACGTAGGACATGGTGCTATGTGTTTGGCAACTAAACCTCCTGTGCTGCCTGCAATGTCCTGCCATTCTTATGCATGTATTGCTGTGAACAGTGCCTATGTTACCTCACAGCCACCTCCAAAACTGCAAGCATGCAGCTTCCCTTGACTTCAAAAACACTTCTCATTCAGGTGTCTACAGGAATTTTACCTATCGCCACTTTCTCAGGGATAGAGGCTTCAGGATGCCTTTGGGGCTGGAGGATCAGTAGCAGCACATAGCACCCGTGATTCCAGGGTGCCAGGGCAAGACTAATGCTGCTGCTGTGATGATTCATTCAGCCATCAAAATTAATGGCAAGGCTGGGA
Source organism: Pelecanus crispus (assembly GCF_030463565.1). NCBI lineage: Eukaryota > Metazoa > Chordata > Aves > Pelecaniformes > Pelecanidae > Pelecanus > Pelecanus crispus. Next base: position 122,213,065 of record NC_134643.1, read on the forward strand.
CATGCTGTTCTCTGTTTATCCAGGGAGAAAAGGGAAGCATAAGCAGCCAGCGTGCAATCACTGTGTAGGACCTGCTACATAACCTACAGCTTTATTGAAAATTAACAGTGTTTCTTGAGTGAGATGCAATTCGTTCTCCTCATTAATTCAATACAACTTGTTTTCCCAAGGAAAGGATTACGAGCAGGTTGGTCTCACCCGTCTTTGCATTTTGGTGTGATATTAGCATGGGTGTGCTTGGACAGCTGGACCCACCAAAATTCCTTGGCCAGGAAATCAGGGTGGCCTTGACCTCTGTGCTCCAGATGAAAAGGCAGTGGTTTACCCGGAGGAGACCCCGCCTGCTTTCCGTGCGGTGGAAGGTGGGACCTCCTCTGAACTCACTCCCAGCAAGGGCTGGGGGAAGAGTTTCTGCATCAGAGGCAGGTTTCGCGCATCTAAGTGGCCTAACCCTGCCGACTGCATTGAAGAAAACCATTAGAAGAAATCAGCTTTTGATGGGAAGTGTGAGATGCATACAGGTCAGAGCACATAATGAGATAAACTTTAACTTGAAACTAATTCTTGAGCTTATTATACTGTAATAGCTTTGGGAAAATCACTTCACATGGACATATTACATTCTCTAAGATAGAGCTTCTACTAGCGCTAAGCCAAAGAGGTTATTTTCCTCTTTATTTCTAAATGCACCAACTTTAAAGACGCTTTCACGGATTAGAAAAACATGTTTCGGTTAAATCGTGCTACCCATGTAGAGGTTGCATGTAATTAAATTCTATCATTGAGATTACCAGTTATTAGATTATATATGTATTTTTTAAAAAAGCAAGCATGTTTTTGCTTGTGTGACAAGGGGTGGCACGAAGAAAAACAGTAGTACGTGCAAAGAATCGCTAAATAACTGATAAATAGGCTTAAGTTATTTAAACTGGCATCACAAGTAGCTTAAGCAGTATGTTTTGTATCATCTAAATTTCTAAATACCTGTAGTATATTTGTAAACATGGCAATCTAACATTTTGCTGAGCAGCACATTCACATTCAAATTAACATAAATGAGGATTTAACAGCTGATTGCACAGTGTGAATGATAGTAACTAATTGTCAGAGAGGGAGAGTTGTAAGATGATGGTCTTAATGCGATCAGGGAGGAATACGATGCCTTGCGGGACGAATGTGAGAGTTTTTTAAGACTGCTGCCTGCCTCTGGGGAGGCGAACGCGACCGAAGGGCGATGTGGGCGAAGCAGGCAGTTGGAGGAGGAGGGAGGCTCGGCGAGCTGGTGCGAGGGGTGGCGTGAAACCTTGTTCCTGCGGGCCCCCACCTCCTTTATGGTGGGGATCAATGGGCTCCCTGGCTATTGAATGCTGGTCCTCCTGGAGGAACCAATTGTTCAGAGGTGTGGCTCATTTCAGGCATTTAATCTCCGCTGAATGGGAGCTGTGTTACCCGTTTTGCTTTCGGTCAGGGGATCGCAGGCAGCTGGTCAGTGGGAAGCAACAATGACCGACGGTGCCAAATGGGGGCAAGTGCCGGGCTGCAGGTGCCTGCGTCCCCACCGCTGACCCTGGTCGTCCCCCTCCCCGGGGGGCCATGTCGTGCCCAGCGGGAGCCAAGCTTTTCTCCACGCTGCCATCGTAGACCAGGGAGAGGCTTACCTGCGGGGTTTGTCCTCACCTAATAATATTTAGACCTGATAGACACAGGCAACAGGGCCTGGAGCCAGGGGGCCAATATGCGTGGGGTTGCTGAAAGCAAAACAGGTCCCCCTCCCCCCCATTTTCCTAATGGGGGCTGGGGCAGCCTCTTGGCATGCACAGGGCAGGGCTTTTGCTGCTGCTCAGGTCTGGGGATTTCAGCATGTGTTTGCTTGAGCCCACCCTCCGGCCACCCCGCAGCAGCCAGGAGAGAGCGGTTGCAAAGGGATTTTCTTGGGGCAGTGAGCAGGTCAGCAGCCATGCAGTGGCTGGCTGGTAGGGTCTCATTTTGAATGGGCTGGACCCCATCCAGAGAGGGTAATCCTGCTGGGAAAACATCACTGGGAACTTGCAGTCACCGTGCCGGGGTGGTGGCCAGGCACCCGCAGCCGCCATACAGCATGAGCTGCTGCTGCTTCCTTCTCCTTGGCTGGTGTCTGCCATTACCCGGTTTTCCATCCTCAGGAGTTGAGCCCTTGTTCCCTGGGGGAACCTTCCTGCATCTGGCTACTAATTGAAGTGGAAAGAAACAAGGCGTTAAAGGTGGTGGCTGTGGGGCAGTACCACCACCTCCATCTCCAGCATGGACACCTGGGAGGAAGCCTGGTAGAAAGTACCTGGATTACCTGCAACATGTGCCCCTCAGTGGGAGGGATCGTTCTCCCCTGAGGAGCTCTGAATAACTCCCGAAGGATCTCCCCTCTCTCCATGAGCTGTGCAGGAGGCCAAGGTTAGATGTCTCCTGTTCAACAGTGAGAATGCCTCGCATCCCATCGTATTTTAGTGTCACCTTTCAGTCTGATGTGTTGATGTGTTCACCTTTCAGTTTGAGGCGTTTGAGGAGCTATCCCCATCGCTAACGTCAGCGATAGCCCCCTCCCCCCTAGCCCCATCTCCACCTTTGTTACCCCCCACCCAGGGGCAATGGGAGCCCTGAGGAGACCCCTCTCCCATCCTGATTTATGCCAAGTCACTGTCTCTGCCCCTCCGACACCCAGGGAAAGGGAGAGGAAACAATAGTTCTTCTTGTGGAGTTGACCGTGCTCAGACCACCTGCTCCGTGGGACACGGACTCTGTCCTCCTCGGTACCTGCCACGGTCAGGCACCATCCCTGGGGGTGAATGAGTAGCAATGAAGTAACACGAACATTCCTGTTTGGGAGAAACTTTCTTGGTTAGACCTGGGTTAAATTTTGCCGAATAGTAATGACAGCAGAAAGTATGAGGGGTTGGGGTAACCTACGCTGCTTATCTGGCCTGGCTTCACCTGTTTTGCCCAAGTTTAAGAACAAGTACAAAACCAGAAAGATCAGATGCATCACAGAAGGAAGAACTGCTTCCAGGTTTACTCAGGAGCCACAGTGGCTGCAGCACTCACCCGAGCGAGACCTCCCCAACATACATAACAAGGAGCTTTGAGATCATATTTTCCTGCCTAAGGAGAGGAGGGCAGCCATCAGGTTTCCCACACTTAGCTTGCTGGGTGCATTTTTTTTGTTGTTGTTGTTTGAACAAGAAAAAAAATTACTTATCAGTCATGTTAAACTGAGGTTATTTTTCCATTCAGCTTCTGAATGGAAGCTTCATTTACCAGCAGAGCCGTGCATGACTCAAATCTCTGCTTCAGCCCTTTCTTTCAGACCATCAGGTGCTCAAGCCCAAGCTCCCTGCTCCACCTTCTCAGTGGATGCTCTGGCAGAGACTGCAGCCCCCTCACCTCCTGTCATCCCACTCATGCCTGGTTTATCACACATGGGGACTTCGCTGCTAACTTCTGCAGCCCCTCTCTTTGCCGGGGTGAGTTGCCCATCTTATTGACTTGGCTTAAGCTCTTTGAAACGGGGGCACTGCAGCTGTGTGTCTGTACGTGGCCTGGTATAACCATGTCCTGCCTTAGTGCTACCATGCACTAAGAATTATAACCAGGAAGGGAAATCTTGACAACTGACTATTCACTATCACTTCCCTGTAACTTGACTTACTATCTCAAATGCTCCTGTTGCACTCCAACTTTTCCCCACTCCTCCTGCATTTGCCTTCCAGTGGTTTTTTTTGCTACTGAAGGTAATATTAAAAGCCATTTATTTTTACAGGTCGTCTCCCCTGTGATGTATCTGGACAGTCCCACGAAAAGATCAGGCAGCATCCATAAACTCTTCCTATGCCTAAGCACAGAGAGGGTGGGAAGGTAGAGGAAAGGGAAGGAAGAAGATCGCCTCAGAGAAATCCTCGCTCAGAGGTGTTGACCAAAGTCTGGCCGTAGGGAGGGAAGAACAGGGTCGCAAAACCAAACTGTGAGGATGATGACTCACTCAGATGTGGGCACCGAACAGCAGCCACACAGAAACTCAGATTCACTTTCTCTCCCACCAGCCTCAAGGAAAGCAGGCTAACAGTGCTCCCGAGCTGAGCTGGGCTGTGGCTGCAGGGCAGCGGGTGAGGTTTCAGCCGCTGGGAACACCTTCTGCACTCCCTCTCCCTCGAGCAGCTCCTAATATCTTGGCAGCTCTGCAAAGGATCTCTTGGAGGCAATCACTTGCCTTAACTGAGAAGCCTGGACGGCTGGAAATTGGAGAGTTGATTGTGTCTGTGCTCCCCTTGGCGTCTCTGCCTTTGATGGTTTTATGCTCCGTTATAGCTCAGCATCCCAGCATAAGAGCCACTTGCCAGGCCGTCTCAGCAAGGGATGAAATTGCTGAACATACTGGACGTTTCTTTTTTTTTTTTTTTCTATCAAGAACTCCTTATAGCATAACCCTATGATTAGCAGTATTAACCAGCTTGGCCACTGCAAGGGTGACTTGTATTGGAAACAATGACTTCGGGAGATCTACTAGACACAAATAAAATAATTAGCAGGGCCAAAAGCCTTAAGGAGATCTCCAGTTTCTAATAAAGACATTTTAACACATCAAAGATTTGAGCAAATGGACAAAATCCTTTCCAAAAAATCAAAAGTTTAATTCAAAGAAACATCGGAGTTAGTAAAAAAAGTGACAAGAAAAAGGAACTTTAAAGCAGCCCTAGCTTCCAGTGTAACCAAACACCAGTAATGCCAACATAGCCATCTGAAAACAAAGCACATGGGAATTTGACTTCTTTTAGGTCCTGAATCATCAAATTAAAAATGTGTACTCGGAGTCTGGCCACAGACACATTCAGGGTTAGTTGCAGCAGCAAAGTACTGATCTGGTACATAGAGACTACAAAAGCCAGAACTCAGCTCTGCAATCAGATCTAGGTTTTTCTTGGCAATGCCCCAACACAGCATGACAGAAATTAATTGTTCTTGCAAATAGCAGGGACTGAATCAGTGCTATTAAAACAAAGTTTTCTTCAGAATGGTAGACCTTCAAAAGTAACTAGTGTGCACGACACAGCAGTAGCTATGGATAAATAGTTCTGATATGAAAACCGTAGTATTGTATGATATGATTGAATTTCACTTTTTTCCTTGGCATTTTATCTTCTCTGAAAGGACCTGTCAAAGTAATTCACAAATCATACCTGTCAGACCCAGCTGAGATACGGGAGAGGTAACAGCAGTCAGCCAGGACCCAAGGGCATCAGGAGCTGGAGCTGCACCAGAACTTAGCCCTGCAGTCAGGAGCCACCGTGCCTTCGATGCCAGTGCAGAGTAGATGGAGACACAAACAAGCATCCTGCTCTCTGGTCAAGCTCCATAACACAATCTGTTTTCAGCCTCTCTTGCTTGCTCTCCTTGATGCTCTCTCACCGGACAATGGCCTGTTGCTGTGACTCTCCGCTGGCTCTCGCCCGTGCTAGTCTTGCCAACACCACCCAGCAGAGGGCAAGAGGAGGAGGCAGCGTTGTCCTGCCAGCACAGCTGGGTGTCACTTCTGCTTTGGAGGATCGGGACAGCATTTCTGCAGCGGCTTCACAGCATTGCACACACCCTCCAGCCAGTGCCCCTGGAACAAGTGTGAGCATCCCCAGCACAGCACTGTGTTGTGCATGCAGGTAAGCCTCATTTTTTTTCTCCTCCAAATGTTTCTCACATGCTTTCTGGGTTTGCCTGGATTAGGATCCTGAATAGCCTTCACAAGTCATAGGGCTGGGTCCCCAGCTAGTGCACAGCCTCAGGGACCTGTAGGAGGACATGGGGCTCTTGTCACTAACAGAGCGATCAGGGATTGAGCCTCCAGAGCACTCTGGCCACTTTTGTCAACCCTGCAGACAGGTCCTCTAAAAAGCTGCTGTCCTCCATGAAGAGCAGGTGGGGATTAAATCAGCACTGCTCTTGAGCTGCACTGAATAACTCCAATTACCTACTGACGCAGGCAACAGTGAGGCACCAGTTACAGCAGTCTTGGGAGCTGGTGCCCTCGGCAGGTACTACAAGGCTTGTAGGGACACTTAAGGACATCTCCATGAGGGTGATCAGAGCAGGCATGGAGGTGTGGTCCAGACAGGTCAATTTACTCATCCCATGTCCCTCCTTCCAACCGTCAGTCTCCAAAATCCATCATAGGCAAAGGTTTGTGTAACCTATCCTTGAAGCCTCCCAAAGGGGAAGGCTCCACTGTTTCCCCAGGTGACCTGCTCCAGTACCTCATGGTAGGAAATAGGAGGCAGGACCTGACCCCAAACTAGGGGAAGGCAAGACCAAGGGGCAAGGATGGAGGAGCACAGCTTCTCCAATCAGCACGGTGAGCAGCCAGAAACAGGCAGTAAGCTTGTGTTGCCTACATATGAGTGGAGGGAGAGCATTAATCGGGTTAAGTGGCCACCCCGTAACTCTCCCGGCCCTTTGTTGCTCACGGGACAGGGCGCTGCTGGTTGCCATCTGCAGCCAGCGCGGGCTCCACGTGGAGGGCCGGAGCCACGGGGGTGAGGCTGACACTGCTCTGCTGGCTTTCAATAGCAACAATGGCAGGCACTCAAAAGTGGGGGAGACGGCCTTGATGTATTTAGCACCATAACCCCCCTTGAAAATAATGAGAGCTGGCTCCTTTGTGGGGCTGGGGCTGAATGGGTGTAGTAAATCTTGTCACCTTTAACTTCTGTGTCCAGGGAGCTTGGTGCTCCTCATGCATTCATTAGACCCTAAGCCATCTCGTAGAGGGAAGGGCATGGTAGTACCTTCTAATATGCCCATGATAAATCACTTTATGCAGACTGTTTTTTGGTATGCTTATAATCTCCTCCCTGTATGTTTATAATGTCTAGCCTTATTAAGGGCTTATGGCCTTATCTTAATTTTCCTGCAAACCAGATGCATGTAATGATATTCATTTCTATTATTTTCCCAGCTGTACATCCTTTGGCTGGTTAATCTTCGTTTCCACGTAGTTTAACAAGGGCTATGTGGATGTGCATAGACTTCTCGCTAACTCTTGAAAAAAGAAAAAAAAAGCCATGTTTCATATTTCCAGACTTTTCTAAACCACCACAGCTAACTGGCACTGTACTAGCTAGATACTACCACTGTGAGAGACCCAGGTCAGCCATCAGGACAACTCCACCCCTAGCCAGAGCAGGCTATAGGGGCACACAGGTGGGGAGGAACAGGCTCCAGTTTACAGATCACTTGTATTCTGGACAGCAAAGGCATTTAGATAAGCAAAGCTTAACTCAGAGCTTCAGTGATAATGTAGGAAATAATGGCAGGTGAAATGGCCTCCTGGCAAACGAGAAGCAGAGTTCTCTGATCTTTAAGGTTTTCACCCTGAGGTTACGTGAGCTGTCAGTGGGGAGGTCCTCAGGAGAGAGACATGTTCTCCACCCTCCTGATGCTGCCCAGAGTTAGTTTCAGAAGGACTCAGGCTCGGTCTGGTGTTGAAGCCTGCCGTCATCTTCTTCAGGGATGTCACTGGCTGAAACCTAACAAGTCTGGTTAAGCATATGCAAGCTATTCTTTTCTGAAAGGCTGTGATTTGACCGATGGGGTGTATTTTCACATTAATGAAAAGGCTAACCAGCTGCTAGGTTTAAGATACACTGCCTCCAAAAAAGGGAATCGGACAGCTTTTTAGAGAAAAGGCTCACAGATTTTGTTTTTAGATAGGAGCAAAACATCATGCTTTCTTCTGTCCTCATTTTCAGGAACTGTTCTGATGGAAAAGAAATTGTGAAGAAAAAACAACCCCCAAGGTTTTAATGATCTTTTAAATTTGCAAATGAAAACAAGACTGAAGAAGGAAATACCTTGGGGACCATTACTAATTGGAGGTGCTTCCTTTCTCTTCCCCTCTCCAGGTAGAATGAGGCAAGAATGCCAGTTTACTTCTCTATCCTGTTGGATTTAATGTATTTGGGAAAATTTTTTGTCTTCTGTATGTTATGCTGTTATCATGACCCATATTTCAGTTCTTGGACTTCACAGAACGCTGTCACTGCAGCCGTTCTTCCAAATCAGATCCAAATATAGTGGAGTTTGTCTATTCCTTCTCCCTAGGTACAGGAATTGGAAGAATAATTATCAGCTTGATAGTTTTATTTTGTTCAAAAAAGAGAAACTGAAAGAACATTTGAACAGGAGTCCTTATACTTCGTGACATCCAACTGGTGAGCAGGACAAGGCTCAAGGCCATCTGCCCTAGCTGCTCCTGACATCTGCTATCTTAACTGGCCAGCCTGAGGATCAAAACGAGTTACTATTAATTATTGAAGGCAGCATTTTCAGTACTGGCTTCTTTAGCAGGGGTCAGTGTAATGTCCATTCACTTGCAGACACACTGAAAACTAAATGCATGACCCCAGTCAAAGTTCATTGTAGAGACACAGATCTGGGCCATGACCTTAGAAATAGCTCAGCCTGTTTTGAAGGAACAAGAAGGCGTAGAATTACCTATTAGAATAAAGTTACCATCTTCAAAATGGGTGTCCATATAGATCAGCAACTGCTACCATAAATAAGTGGAAAGATTTCTGAGGATGAGTGACAGCAGCACCTAATCGTATAGATTTTTTTTTGAATGAACTTTTCACCTGCAGTAAGCATCAGGTCAGAGGCTGGAGGCAGTGTCATCTCATCTGGCATGCCGACTGCAAGACTGCAACGTCCAATGTCCCCAGGAAGGCAGAAAGGAGGAGGGACTGGGGAAGGCGATGCTGTGAATATAACTGCCCCTGAGGTGGGACAAAGACTTTTTAAATTTTTTGTTAAAGCATTTCTCAGTTCAGGTAAGTGGAGATGAACGGAGTGATACAGCCCATACCTGGACACGGAGGTGTCAGAGAGGAGGCACATGGGGTGGGCAACAAGGGAACAGGGATCCCCACGTGCTCACTGCCTGTCAGGCGCAATACACTGCTGCGAACAGAACAAGTCGCTGAAGCAATCATAGAAACTGGCTGATTTAAACTGACATTTCCAGATGCTCACTGTGGTGATGGTGTTGAAAAAACTCTAGGGAGCAGGAAACCTGGAAATGTCCATTTGAGACTGCAGCACTTTGGGACAGACTTTTCCATCTTGCGCAGAGGTTTCAGAGAGGATGGTGGCCTAAAAGCATTCCCTTGCCCTGGCTGTTGTCTTGACAGTGCAGGAAGGGCCCCAGGTCTCAAAGCTCTCGCCCCCAACCATTGCCTGTCTTAACTTTGCCCAAAATGTGCCAGGCAACAAAACAGAGCCATTTATGCTACTGGCTGCATCCTGGGAACTGCTGGCAAGCAATGATGGTCTGCTCTGGTGTTGCAGCGAAGTCCTCAGTGCCAATTGTCTTCTGGTTTTCCTCTACTTGGAGGTGAGAAAAGGCTCAGGAAGAATTTCCTTGGTCTTTCAGGTGCCCCTTACAGGTGCTCCCAGCTGTTATCCACACACCACCATTAGTAACCAAGCTCATCATGGCAACTAGCATCCACCCACATGCGCCCCTATCCACGAAGCCCACATCTCCTCTCCAGCGGCAACATCTGGACATCCAGATCACATCTCCAGTCTCAAGCCAGTGCTGGACTGCCCAACCTGCATTAGGTGTGCATGGTTTGTAGTCAAAACCATCTCTGAGGAAAACTGGTTTGCCAGAGCTGAGCAGGAAGGAGACATGGTGTTTCAGACGACTTGAGTGCAAGTTTGCAAATCCCCATCCAGTATTATCTGGCTGGTGTGAGCAGAGCCACAGCTCCCATAAACACAACCAAGAGGGTATGTTTGCATTTCTTGGACATGCAGTTAGTGTGGTAATCCTCCATTTCTGGAAATTAGAAATACAGAAGAAAAACTGGGGCTGACCAGTTCAGATGGATGAAAGTATTTCTGGGTTTATCTAACTATATCACAAACCATGTGTTTCTAACAGTGCTTATATCTCCTTTTTCTCTGTGTGTGTTGGTGGATGTTACAGAAGAGGTGTGCAGGCTCTCCAGAAGTGCCTGACACAGGTCAATTGTTACTGAGACCTTAAAGACCACCTAGAAAAAAGCTTTCCCTTGCACTCCACAGAAATTTTTCACACTGGGCATAAACCAACATGAACTGCCCTACCTGGAGAAAATAACAGTGATCCTTTAGGACACTGCAGGATTGATGGAAATGGCTCATAAACATGTTGAACCTCAGGGATAAACATGAAGGATAAATCAGGGGACACATGCTCCGTTTGCAAACCTTTGGCCATTCTTCCTGTTCCTGTAGGAGGGTGGATGTGGATGTTCAAAGCCAGAAGCACCATTTAAAAGAGGGATGTTGCTAAAGTTTATTTTTAGGGGAATTTTCAGATATTCCAGTCTGGGAGATTGTTGTCTAGCATGTTGTTTCAACAAGCCAATGAAAACCATCAAGCATTTCACAATGTAAGGAAGAGGTGAAAAATTACCTAAGAACTACGGGAGGCCCTTAAAGAGTTACCCAATGGAGTGCCCTGTGGAAATGATCAGGGTGAGCGTTAGGTCAATGGCAAAAGAAACACTTAGTTAATGAAAAGACAAGACAAAAGACTGGCTGTGTGTCAAACCTTTGAGACAAAAAGGGACAACAGAGCACAGATAACAGCTCAACTTGGAGAGTCCCGACCACATTGTCCCCACCAAGAGAAGGCAACAGGGGCCATCAGAGGAGAGAGGGGGCAGAGATGTTCCCAACCACAGGGTGACACCTGAGCCCCATACAGATTTGAGAAGACAGCAAGGTTGATTCAGTGTTGTCAACAGAAGGGGAAATGAACTATGAAGAAATTATACTAAGATTATGCAGGGGAAAATCCTGCTTCTGGTGAAAACTTCCTCTGTCTTTTCTGGGAGGAGGATTTTACCTTTGGTTCTGGATCATGAAACTAATCAGACACTCTCTGAAAGACACCATTTCCTGACTGCCCATAAACACACATCTCTGAAGAATACGCTGCTCCCTGTGGGGGGATCTATGGACTAACTTTCAGTCAACATTTCTCAGGGATTTTCTTACTCTTGTTGCTTCTTACCCTGTGAATATAGCCTGTTAACCAATGCCTGGGCTTTTTTTAAAGTATTATTATTTTGGAAATAACAGACAAGTTTCTGGTTTAGCATAATCAGCACTTTCCAACTTCTGATTTTTGTCCCTAAGAAAACCACATAGACACTTCTTTCATTGCTGTTTATTTTACCAACTATGACCCAGACTGACAGCATAACATCTCTGATGTTCATAGGTTCCTGCTTGGTAAACATGAAAAGTAAAAATAATGTATTGCTTAGGAAAGAAACAGAAGCCAGCAGACACATTTACATTGTCAGCATGCCCCCAGCAATAATATATCCTGCTACAAAACACAGAAATGCAGCTATCCTGTAGACACCAAGATCACCCATAGGGTGACCATGCAGCTCCTGCTACAAAGCTGGCTGAAGATCCTGTGCTAGGATAAGCCTGTCAAAGGCTCTCAAACTTGGATCTGCTTCAGATCGATGTAAGAAGTGTTTGCCAGTGCACAATATGCATATACCAGTAAGCTATAGACCCTTATAAAACATATTATGTCCTTTGGTCTCACAGGAGATTGTGAATTTGTGCTTTGCACCCTGAAGTTCTTATTAACATCCTGAATCATGCATCTGATATGATAAAATGGCTGAACTGAGAAATACCACTCTAGTGACAAAAATCAATCAGGAGGATTTTGCTGCAGTTTTGCTTCAGGAGGGAAGATCCCAGTAGTGTTGGATGGATGTTTTGTTCTTTTTGGAATTAAACCCTCTCATTTCTTGTTGGGTTCTCAACTACTCAGCCTGGCTCTGTGTGTCAAATTACTTTGATTTTATGTTACAGTAAACATTATAATACAAATGCAGGTAAATAAAGAGGGAACAGTATGGAACAGGCTGATCAACTCAACAGATAATGTCAGGTTTGTTTTTTTTTTTAATTTATTTATTAATTTAGTTAGTTAGTTATTTTTAAGTAGCCTCAAAATCAAGGCGCTTTCAGATACTTCCTTTTAAGAGAATTGCTGTTGTCCACACAACAATACTACAATCTCTGAATGGCCTATGGAGCTCCTCTGAGGCATCCCAGATAGATGAAGTATGGTGCCAGACACAAGCACGCCCAAAGCAAAGGCTGGGGTGTAAACCGTTCTCCCCAGGTCTCTATGCTGTGTGGTTTGTAGCTGTATACGACAGCCTAGGGGAACACTCCCAGAGCCTACATCCCTGAGCAGTTGTTTGGACAGCCCATGTCATCATACTTTGAAGAAATATGGGCTGTCCATAAAAGCTGTACAGGATGGTGACCTTTGGATGGTGATCCAAAAGCAGAAGTAAGTATGGTATACATCAACTTTGTATTCCCACACTGGTTTTGTTTGTTTTTTTCTGAAGTATGGAATGGACTTACCTTTACTGGTTCTCAGGTATCTGTGACTTCTTAAAAAAAGTATTTTAAGTTTCTTTACTTTTAAACATTTGCAAATAGTTTCATCCAATCCAACTCTACTTCTCAGAACATAAAAAACTTGACGAGAACTCATCATCCAGCTTTAATGGTGAGGAACTGTGTTTCTACTGCCACCAGCAGTATCATCTCCCTCTTTTATTAAATTTACCATCTGCTATATCTGCAATAGGCTTGTGGCCCTGTCTTCTGCTTTCCTCCTTCATAGGTAGGAGAGAAGAAGTGCCACATCACTGTTTCCTGTAAGTTCTGCAGGATTTGATTTTTAAAACAACAATTTTTATTTTGCTGACCATGAGCCAGATGAAGTTAATTCTAAGTATGTGACCTGCCTTCTGCATGGCAAAAGGCTGCACAGGCACTTACTCTCTTTGTTAGACCATGGTGTGGAAGTGTACAGGATCCTGTCCAGCATATTGAATATTTATGGCCATCAATGTCAGGGCAGAAAAGGTGGAAAACAGAGGGTGTGGGATAAAGTGGGTTTTGAGCTCAGGTTTACAAGCTGCTAAAACAGCTCTCCCATAGTTCCCATGCCTGCTCCTGGCCAGGAATAGCATGGCTTTATTATGAGGGAGGTTGTGAGGAAGTCCTCCTCCCTCTGCCATTTGTAGCTGACAACTCCAACTTATGCCAAGCTGCAGATATCTGGCAGTTTATAAGTATAACTGCCTTTTTTTCTGATAAACTCGGCCTGGGACTGTGTTCTTCCCTAAGGCACAGGTGGATTTATTCCCCTCATTCCTCTTACATTCTCCCTTATCACCTTTTTGTTTATACTCTTCCATGGGAGCGTGGGTCTGTGTTTTCATGCACCAGTACATCCTTACAAAGTGTTGCCCCCGGACTGTGCTTGGGCTTTTGAACTAGTTTTGCAGTAAGTGGCCATGCTTGTGGGGGCAAAGGCTTTGGGGTCCTTCTAATTCCAGTGAAAAATCAAGAGGATGGTAGTGAATTCATAACCACACTTTTTTTTCCCCTTTTCATTAAATTATTTTTATATGTGTATTTTCAATGGTAGCAGAGCTAAACAGCTTTCTTGTCCAATTAAGCACTGAACAAGGATAAATTCACAGTATTCTGTAACTTCTCCCTTGCTTCAGTGTTTTGCCCTTTAATTTGAAGAGCAAAAAGACACATCTCTGCAGCCTTACCCTGTGCTTACCTGAGCCAATTTGCCATCATTACCCATAACCTGCACTGCCACAAAGTTTGGGCTCCTTGCTTTCTCTATTTCTTTTAATGAGGAATGTACGCTTTGGTAAACAAATAGCCTTCAACAGAAATGTTGGCTTTTTTAAAATGACATGTTTCATTTTCTTATCATCTGTGAGGTTGAGGAATGTATCTCTTGTGTTTTCAAATTTAAAAGTTCAGGGGGAAAAGAATTCAGATCCATTAGCAATATTTGGAAGGGAGGGGACGGGACCAGTCACTAAAGAAAAGCTCAATGATTTATACAACTAAACTTGCAACTGTAAGAGATGACTACAGAGGCGGTACAAAGATCTCCAGCTCAACCACTTTGGCTCCTGGCCTCAGGCTGGTCCTTCTGGCATCCTGATCACAGAAGTGTCCTGTTGCTTCCCCAAGAGGGGCAGGAGCTTGGCCTTTAATACCCTTAGAAAGGCTGAACAAGCCTTAACAGAAGTGGTGAAATCCATGTTGAAGGAGTGAGTACTGGTATAACCTAACCCTGCATTTTCAGAGGTAAGTTTTTTCCACAGTCAGGAATATTACTCTTCCGCACACATACAATAAGTTTAAAGGCAAATTTGTGTCCTATTAGTATTCATCAAAAAAAGAAGCACATTTATTAATAACAGCCTCAATACCCTTCACGCAAGACCTGGTCAAGGCAGTGCATTTGCCTTCACAGCCCTGCGCTTGCAGTCTATGGCAGATCTTCTCCCAAAGGCATGAGACAGTCAGCCGAGCAATGCTGAAAACCCAGCAGTACTGATAAAGCAGGAAGATGACAACCTTCTTCCATGTACATTTGGAGAAGCTGAATGTACATGTCACTTTGGAGAGGGATGGGAAACTCTTTGGAGTGAGAGAGTGTCATTTTATGAAAGAATTAAGGCAAGCATGAGATTGGTCTTTTACTTCTTATTTCCAGGCTTTTATTGTTTTCAGCTAACGTGGTACGTCTGGATACATTCCAAAGTGTCAGGAAATCAAGGTTTCTGCCTATTCCGTTGTTTGTGAGAGAAAGTGTTCTGGGGTGTTCGCAGTCATTGTAAGGCTAGAAGAGCTTTTGTGTGTGTTTCCTAGTTGGTTATCTAACGTGGAATACAATGGCTCAGTTGAAGCAAAATCCTTGCCTACTCTTTCAGTGAAAAAGATAATACGACATTCTCTCTGTAGCTGCTGGAGTAGGACCCACCATTTCCTAAAAGAAAGCACCCTGTGAAAAGAGAGACATGCTCAGGTAGTGGTTTAACTTGAGTCAGGAAAGGGTGACTCCCCAGATTCCCTCAGTTTTGGATCCAAGGGAAACAGATATTTCTTTTCTATGACAAACTCTGGGAGTTGTGAAATCATGCAAGTGTTTTGTCCTGAAAATTTCCCATCAGCAGTGGACCTGTGAGCCCTGTGTGCCAGTTTCTTGAGGCCTGGTAGTGGCTGCCAGGGTTTGTAGGCTCCCCACTCCATGGCACAGGGCAAGGAAGCCTTAAGGATCCCCAAGGTTTTGAGCATTTTATTCACCTGTTGATCTGTCAGGAGCTCAGACCCTATGAGTTATGGACACCTTGATGCGGAAGGAGACGGGTCATAAAACTTTGAGGGCTGTCAGATCCCTAATCCCATGTCAGGGAGCCTGGGAAGTGATGGGTGCTTCATCTTGCAACATAGCCCATCGGCCATGACCAGAGCCATGAGTGGTGGGAGTACAGTCTTTGACTTCAAAGAAGTCTGCTGAAAATAACTTAAATACCCTGGGCAAAATGAAAGAATCTAAACTTTTATAAAGGGATGGGGCATGTTTCTGTCTGATAAAATAGCCAACTTGTATAAATCTCAACATGTCCAAAGCTCTTCCAAATCAAGCTGGCAGCGCATTTCTGTCATGTCATTATAGCTAGGAGTAGTTAACTCCTCAGTACCTCATATATGTCCTTCTGTATGTATTTACACCACAATATTTCTGTCATATATTTATTTTATTGATAAATGATACTCAGAAAGCAGTTCCCAAGTCGAGGCACTGAATCTGTGGTTAGGATCCTGGACAAGCACTGCGAAGAGATGGATTCATGTCCATCTTCTACCCTTTGGTGACCTTCTGCAGTCCAGCTCTGACTTGCAAACATGCTGGTTGGGCTCTCACAGCAGTTCTCAGTGAAGCAGAAAGAAAAGATACTGGATCAGGCTACTCACCTGAGTGGTGGTCAGCACTATTTTCTTCTGCTGTAAATCCTTTAACCTTAATCTTCCAATAGTGCAGAGTAGTTTTTGTTGTTCAGGCACCCCTAATGTAACAACTAGAACCATTTTGGCAGCATCCGCTACACACTGGAGGATACACAAAAGAGGGCACATGCAGCAACAAATTTCTGTTGTGATTGATGCTATAAATGTAGTCCTCAATGCAGTATTAAAAGTATTCTTTTAAACACCATTCTAAATATTCAACCTGTAATTCTTTCTGAGGTTTTCCCATGGACATTGCTATATTCCCCTATGCCTATCAGCACACAGGGGATCCTGGAAGAGAGGAGAAAGCAGAAAGGAACTTGCACCCTGATGGAAACTAAAGACAGACACTGCATGCAAAAGTGCCTTGTTCAAACAGCGAGCAGCTTTACGAAAAATACAGCTTTTGGAGCTTCAGAGGTGAGACCTGAAGTTCTTTGCTAACTAATTGGAAATTAATAAGGAAATTTCATTTGCCTTTCTCTTAAAACTCATGCATTGCTGATGCATGCCGACTTTTGCTGCTTCTTCAGCAGCCACTGAAATAATTCATGATGTGAGATTTTTCCCTATCAGTCATGCCAACCTGAGTGGAGTCACATCCAGCTGAATTTTGCTCTTTATCAGTACAAAACCAAAGTCACGGGGACATAGTCCAACAGATACATTCTTTTACCTCCTGCCCAAACCGCATGAAACAAGGTAACCAGAAAATACTTTTCAGACCCAGGCTACACGTGCTTAATTAGATTGAACTAGTACAATCAAAAATGCCACCCATCCAGTCTCATGGGGGCATGCTCCTCTGTCTAAGAAATGGCTGTGCTTTTCAGCTTCCGTAACACACAACAATCCTAAGTGCTCATAAATCCCATCTAAGTGAGGACACTAGAGATACTTCAGATATTAGTGTTCCCTCCTTGCTCATACATACAACAGACATGACAGAAGCCAAAGCAAGCCTTTCTTCTCTGATGTTTTTCAAAGAAACTACACCTGCAAGCCTATGTGCCATGAACATACCCACCCGAAATGATGAATGTGGTAAGAGCTTTTGAAGGTCGATGAGATCTGGCTTCTTCCCATGTTGTGATGGAGCATGAACTCGAATGCAAGGGAGTCCCCAGGGGACAGCCCCACACCAGCAGGTGCCCCACCTCTGCTCATCGTCTCTGCTGTGGCACCACAAGGGCTGCAGGTGGTTTCCCAGGGAGGAAGACCACAGGCCATTTCAAGCTCTGCGAATCAAAACTTACCCCATGCATTATAACTGAAGGTCAATGGAAAACCAGCCCCAAAGCATGGCTGGATGTGCTTGGGAGGTAAGCAAGCATCTGTGTTTTATTTTAACTTTGTTTGCTACATTGATTTTGCAGGGACCCCAATGCAGAATCTAATCTAGATGAGGCAAAAAGCATAGACCACATCAACAACATCCACACTCAAGAGGAAAGGGAGCAGCTCTCTTTGCCAAAGACAGATGGAAAATAGCTGCTCTGGTCACTGCTGTTGTTTGAAGCAACATGGGACTCTGACCAAACTCCAGAAAGCAAACTTTGGCAGAAGTGACCAAAATGACCTCCTCCCCACAAGACAAGAAATATAATTACTGTCAGCTGCCCTCCTAGACCACTTTAGGGCAGATTCATTGGAGCTGATTGCTAGCCAGTTCCTTCTCACTTAGATGATGGGAAACTCTCAGAACCACACCTTGGCTCAGCCAGAAGTTACCGGCTTACAGCGGAGACTGGTGGATGCTTTGCAGGGGACCATGCCATATAATCACTAGGCTAGCTTGATCTTAAAATCTGTGACCATCCATAGTTTGGGAAATTGGAAAACTAGCCATGTGCTGGCCCATCAAGACTAGAGAGATCCGGGTGGGTGTTATTCAATCAGATGCATCAAAATAAGCCAGTCACCCCTGGGTGATATTTCATAAGACTCCTCCCACCTAGCCCTGCTTGTGTTGCTGGAATTTAGCAATTTTGTCTTATTATGCTTAAACATGACTAGCTGCTAGTCATCAGACTGCTCGGGGCAGGGTTGAGGTAGGTTGTTCACAGCAAATGGGCAAGCCCTTCTGCATTGGCAGTGGGGACACCTCGTGCCCCATGTTTCTCCCTGTTTCTCCCTGCCCCACATCCCAGCCCATTTGTGGGCACCCAAGAGGATGGTGCTGGGCAGCTGTGGGACCAAAAACCCCGTGTGTTTTCTCTGTGGCCAGGTCTCGACAACTGCCTGGTCTCTTGGCTGCGTCCTGTGCAAAGTCGTGTCACCTACCACCAAACAGCTGACAGCTGAAACTGCACTCCTCAGGGTTTGTCTTCGCACTGCGTTTGCTTGCACTGGGATTTCTTTTTCTTCTGAATGCTGGCAAGTAGCAGTTGGACCTGTGCAAAGGTCTGGTGAGACCCACCCAGCCCTGGTCTTTCCTACAGGGAAGGAAATACACCACCACCCAAAAATATGGCCCATGTCTGGGTGTGCAGTATGCATGTGAGGCAGATTTACTGCAGTGCTGGACTTAGAGCCACCCCATCTGGATCTGTTATCTGCTTGGTAACACGAGTTTTCTTGTGACAGAAGGTCTGCTACTCCTCTGCTGGAGAAAAACACAACCAACAACAACAACAAAAAATAACCAAATGAAAACAAGTGTTTTTATTAAACTTGCATGCACTTAAGCCATTTCTTTGAACCTTTACAATTCAGCACAGTGTTCACTGGCGATGAATGTCTTCATCTGGCTTTAAAAGGTGGGAACAATGTCGTGCACTTAAATCCCTTAACTGGAAATTTCTTGCCTTTCATTTGTTTAGCCACAGTAGAGAAAAGACTAGTCACAAAACTTTCCTCTGTGCTTAAGAAGATTTCTCCTTTGAAGCAGCAACAACAATAATACTGTAATAGAAGTAAAGCCTGCTCTTCTTACACCAAGCATATTTTCTTCTGAGGAAACGTGCTGCAATTGCAATGACAAAGTCGGGCTTGCTAAGCAGGGCCGTTTCCCCCTGCTACTTTGTGTTGAACTTTTACAAGCAAGCCATAAATACATAGATACCAAAGAGTTAATTTGCGTTTTTAAACCTCCTTCCCAATATCCTCTCTCATTCCTGCATAAAATCCCCATGTCCAGACATCAAATCAGTAAACCCTGTTGCCTGTCAGAGAATACAATGTCAGGCCATTAGTATGTTAATAAGTCCGGAGGGTGACAGGTGGCCTAGTAGACAGCTCAATTAAGCTGCTCATTAAACACACGCTAACGAACAGCCAAGGCAGGGCCTGAACAGCACCATTCTGTAATGACATGATGTCAGAGCGAACAAATGAGGAAAAATAACAAAAACATTACAGCAGTGACAGACGCCACTAATAGGGACCCCTTGCACTACATCAGCCCTCAAATCAATGAGCAACAGGGATCAAAAAACTCGACCCAACATTCTCAGGGGACTGAATACAGCAAGATTTTTTTGGTCAGGTTTTTTCCTCTCTTTTTTTTTTTTCCCCCTTAACTAAAATTATCACAGAATATCACAAATTAATAACAGGGTGGGGGGGTGGGGGGAGAATAAAGGGGCAGAATTTGTTTCCTGTAAGACATAATCGTAAAATGTGAAAACTGTGAAAGGTGAGGTCTGAATGAAAATCATTATTTAATGGGATCATCATTTAAATTTGATTGGCATTTTTTCCTTTATCTTGCCTTTTTCCCCCTTTTTCTGAAGCCCGCAGGTTTGAATGATTTGCCGTACCTGCTCTGCCTACTCATTCGCCATAGGTCACCCTACAATTTAAGGAATGCAGAGAGAACTTTTAAAGTGCAGATTTGTAGCTATTATTTTTAAAAAGGGGACTTCTAGCAGCTGGTAGAAAAAATCCTATCCTTTTCAAGTAAGGAGCTTTCTGGGTAATAAATTCAAGCATCCAACCGGTGCTGAAATGGCATTCGAGCCCCGCATTGCTAAACTAATAGGCTGGTTGACCATTATAAGGTCATGACCTTAGCTCTCATCCTAGCTGCAGAGCTGTGTTAAGTTAACAACTGATACCTTGCTGTGTTTCCTTAAAGGTCTAACTCAAGATTTGCACTAATAACTAGGATAATCAAGTCGCGCTGCGAAGTGAATTTGCAGCAGCAACTTTCAGGGAAAAAAAAAAAAAAAAAGATTATTTGGAGGCTATTAGCAGACAGGTGTGGAAGCAGCTGCAGCAGCAAGCAAGCTTGCAGATGCAAGTCTGCCATAGTATTTAGGAAGCCTGCTAACTGGCTCCTACAGTTTAACCGTAGGAGTAGGCCAAATTCAGCTGCACGCAAGCCAACGGGCAGCAGCGCGATTTCCTACCACTTGCACCTTGTACAGCATCTTGTACCTGCCCATGCAAAGTGGGTACAAAGGGCTGTCATATCAAAGGGTTGCTTTTTGTTGAGGTTTAACCCGGCAGGCAGCTAAACCCCACACAGCGGTTCACTCACACCGCCCCCAGTGGGATGGGGGAGAGAACTGGGGAAAGACAAAGTAAAATTTGTGGGTTGAAATAAAGACAGTTTAATAGGGCAGAAAAGGAAGGGAAAATAATAATAATAATAAAAATAATAATAATGATAAAAGAATACGCAAAACAAGTGAGGCACAATGTAATTGCTCACCACCTGCCAAACGATGGCCAGCCAGTTCCCAAGCAGCGGCTGCCGCCCCCTGGCCAACCCCCCCCCAGTTTCTATACTCAGCATGACGTCATATGGTATGGAATAGCCCTTTGGTCATTTTGGGTCAGCTGTCCCGGCTGTGCCCCCTCCCAGCTTCTCACTGGCAGGGTATGGGAAGATGAAAAGTCCTTGACTGGTGTAAGCACTACTTAGTGACAACTGAAACGTCAGCGTGTTGTCAACATTATTCTCATCCTAAATCCAAAACACAGCACTTACCAGCTACTAGGAAGAAAATTAACTCTATGCCAGCTGAAACCAGGACAATTTTTTATAGCCCTTTTGGCCTCCCCCAAATAAGGTACCAAGTGCTGGAAAATGAATACTAAAGGGTGCAAGTCCAGTGGGTGTTTCTGGGATGAATCCAGCTGTGCCAGAGACAATGATGCAAGGCAGACATCAGATGTCAGATTAGCGCTGAGTAACAAAACAGCATGGCTTGCCCCAATATGGTTACAAAAAATGAACGCAGCTGATGGCTAGCACAAATGCCGTGTTGGTACTGCTTGCGTAAGATTTACACATCTCTTCCTATTGGTCTGGCTTCTGAGGACGGGTTGTTTTAACTACTCTAATTCTAACCCGATGCTGTTAAATTAGTATAAAAATTTGAGTACAGATCAGTTCTCACAGGCCAGCGGCTGTATTAAATGCTCACAGCTCCAGCTCAATGGCAGAGTGGTGTCGGAGAAGTAGGTAATGGGAAATGCAAGATAAACAGCCCTCTTCTATGCTTAACAAAAGGTAAAGCTCCAACGTAGTCAAGGGAGCTACATCAGTAAAGAACATAGCATTTCAGCACTTGTTACCTTCTTCCAGGAAAAATTCATCCATCTCTCAGTGTATTTCACATTTATTTTGCATACGCAAAGTACTGGCTAAATTGGTGCAAGTTATCTTACTTCACCACTGATGTGGCGAGGTACCTTTTGTTTGCCACCCACTCCTGTCACTGACTCTGTTGTGCTGGTTTGGGTCTCCTACCTCTTTTATGCAGATATGTCTAGGTTTAGGACTGGACAAAAAGCAGTTTCACCCTGGAGAACTGAAGTTTCTGTGGCCGCTTCAGCTTCAAATGTCTTCCTGGTGTAATGCAGCAAGGAGCAACACTTAGCAGTCTGGAAGTGCAAAACAAACATGGCAAAAAATGAGTATTGAGTGCCAGTCCAAGCACAAGCATTCCTTGTGTCTATAAGGCTTCAAAAGTTGTAAAGTGAGATGTATTAAACCACATGAACTTGATCAAAAGTGATGGAGCATCATATCTACAGACTGTGAGCCATGATCAAATACAAACCTATTTGTACTTGCAGCAGCGATGTTCAATGTCAGCAGCTGAATTACAACTGCTACTTTAGAAGCAAACACAACCCTGAAGAAGAAACTACTTTAAAATTATGAGGAGCAGCACTGAGCTGAACGTGCCACCAAACTCTCCAGTGTCAGCCCTCCTCTTCCTCCCAGTGCCCTCCCAGCATCAGAGGGACGGGGGCTTTCCCAGATGGGGGACAAATACCACCAAGCATCACCACATCTGACTGAGATTCAGTATGTTTGCCTTGCAGAAAACAGCTGAAACTTCAGGATGCATCCTATTTAGTAAGGACGCACTTATATATTTTGGAAGATCTGGGCTCTGTGCCCTACGTACTTGGCTCCTGGCTTTCTACGAGCTCTATCATTCTGGATACTGCCCCTGTACTGGTCCTACAGTGGTCCGTTTAAGATGGGAAACAACTGGATGGCAAATGAAAGAAGGAAATGACCTCTGCATTTGTACCATGCATCTTACCATAAGCTGTGGGGTAGGCAATATACGAAATTATTTTTTTTAGAGACATTTGTAGCAGGGCTTGTAACAGCCAAGGGCAGAACAGGGTCCGAAAGTTGCTCTCAGAGCCGTCCATGCACCGAGGGAAGGATGGGCAATGGGAAGCCCCCCACACCAGTAGTGCAAAGGGACAAGAAGTGTAGAAGAGCAGAGAGGTATCTGGGGATGTGCTTACATTGTTTCCTGGCAGACTCACCTTGTCAAACAGCTCTGTAGCCCCATTCGACCCAAAAATGAAAAAATGCCACATGGAGATTTTACAAACTGTTCATGTGAGGCAGGGTAGTGCCAACATGACCTGGAAATAAAGCTAAAGCTGAGAAATCAATGCTCACAAGTGAAAAGGTGAAAGATAATGTGAGGAGGGGCACTTTCAGAAAGAAAATTATACTAACCACTCACTGAAGTGGCAGGCAAGTCCTCTCCATGGTGACTTCAGCTTCACTGAAGAACAATGTCCCCTGTGTCTGGCAACAGCTCACAAGAGCTGCCTGCTGGGATTAAAGTTTGCCCTGCCATAATTCCTCCCAAAACTGTTCTTTCACAACCCCTGTCCCAGGGTTCGAAGGTGTTGGCTGTCATTTCTTCCCTGCCCTGACCTAAGCAGGCAATGGCAGGGACTTTTCTGCCTGTGGGGATGGAGCACCATGCCTCAAAGGTGTCCCCAGGAACCCTGCCATGGCCCCTCAGGGAGCCTCCTCATCCGACAGACATGGCATGACATGAGGGAAGGAGCTCAGGCACCCCCGTTTCCTTTGGGGTGTGTGAGTTTCACACATTCTCAAGGACCTTCTCCTTACTCAACATCAATTACACTGATTTAGAGAGCAGCTTTCAGTATTTATCTTCTTGTCACTGTTTGGTGTGTAGCTGTACATCTTATTTACAAGAGTCTATTCCAGCTCTGCTCTGTGGAGAATTATCTGTCCTTGTGGGCTTTTCTGTGGGCACAGCAATGTCAGAGTGCCCCACAAGTATTTATCTCCACCACTCCTGTGTAAAGTGTGGCAGACGAAGGGAGAGAGGAGATATTGCTGGAGTGAGCTGAGGCACAGGGTCACAGTCAAAAGTAGTAATTAACCAGGGTGCTTTGTTGTTTTACGGTATTCTGGCATCACCTATATTTCATTAGTCCAAAGCGTCCGATGGCCCCGCTACCGATGCCAACTGCAGCTGAGACGCTCTGCATCTCTGAGCATCATCACATTGCTTGTTGAGGCCAATTCTTCACCCTGTCCATCCTCAGGCAGGACTTGTCCTGGCCTGTCCCACCTCTCTACCTTTTCCCCAAACCCAGCCTCTTCCAAACCTATGGGTTCATGTCCCTGTTTTGGCCCCACCATTGTCTCCTACCCCCATCTATGTTCTGTGTCCCAGCCCTGATCATTTCTGGTCTCATGGCACAGGGGTCCCCAGGTCTCTCAGTTCTGACTCCCAAACCCAGTTTCTCTCTCCTATTTGCCTGTTTCCAAGTCTCCATCCCAGTTTCCTTGTTCTGTTACACTCCTTCCTCACCTCCAAGTGGGCTAATTCTCATCCTCTTGACATTAAGCCAGGCAGACTCCCTCCTGTGGGTCACTGGTAGCAGAAGAAATTATGTTCTCCTGTAGGTTGAATCCAAGTCGAAGACTCCCCCATCAGCCAAAAGAAAATTGTAACTGCAGAGATTTTTCTCTGCAAATGTATCAAAAGTCATAGCTGGCTCTGGAGCATACCCAAAACCAGCAGAGTTTTCAGGGAATGAAATTACTAAAATTGACAAAGGTTTTATTTAGCACGTGCAAAACTCTCATTATTATAATTTTGTTATAATTTCTCCAGATTTGGCTGCATTTTTGAAAAGGCAGTAAAACACAAATCCCCAACCAAGAGCCATTTTGCCAGATTCAGATCATTAAGATTTTCCTGTGAAAAGCCCTACGCCTCTGTGTTTGGGAAATGTCAAAAAACAATATTTGCACAGAAAAATTGTGTTTTGTTGTGCTTCTCCATGAATTATATTTCTGAAAATGCTCTAACCACTTAGTTTGGTGTTTTCCAAGCACCCAGCTTGAGCAGACATCTATGCAAAAAGTACCTATTCAAAGAGTAACATTTGTCAAAAGTAGGAACAAAAATAAATAAGGCCTTATAATGTCAGAAAGAGAAGGCAGCTGGTGAAATGGGTGCAAGTTGAGGGGGCTGGAAAGAGACACAGGTGAAACGACAGAGTAAATCTCTTCAGGTCAAGGTGATACTTCAGAAGGTTTGATTTGTGTTAGGCTCCAAAGGCGCAAAGACACCATTTCTACTGGAGAGACAATTCTTGCATCTATGTGTGTGTGTGTCTGTGCAGGGGCAGAATTTAAAACAACGGAATACTACATCTTTTCACAAGTCTTGCTTTTGGGGTAAGGGTCTATTTGTCTTGTCAGTGTAAGAGTCCAGTTTTGTTAGCCCCAACCTACCGGAACTGAAGCCTTTCTGGAGGACTCGTAGGGTTTGCTGCCATGGAGAACCATCCCTTCAGGGCGCATGGTAAGACCTGGTCACAACTCCTTGGCCATGACTGTCAGTGGACTTTACCTCTTCCTTGGGCTCATCCTCTGCGTTAGCAATGTAGCTTACAAAGGATGTATCAGCAGTGATGCAGAAGGCAGGTGAAGCCCGGGTGGCAGAGGCCCCGGCACATATCCCGCTGTGTCGCTAGCAAAGGAGAGCTGGCATGGCGCTCTGGCATTGGTTCCTGCTCACAGACGTGCTGGAGAAATGGGTGGTTGGTCTGAAAAGCCTCCTGTGGGAAAACTCACAGCTTTAGGCGCCAACCTGACCAGCCATACATAATTTGTGTCCTGTGCCACAGTCTGTCTGCAGTCCTCGCTCTCCTACTGATATTGCCCTCAGTATATGGACTACTACCATAAGAGGTGGGTGGCCTCTTCCTGCTGCTCTTGCTGGCATAAAAGTCCAACCCTTCACTCCATTGTGCACCCCTTGGCCCCAGTACCTCTAGTTCGTGAAGGCCAGGAAGGAAGAGCCAGGGCTTTTGTGAGTGGAGGATACAGGCTCTCTTCTCTCTCAGACAGAAGCTTGACAAAACACAGGAAGGCTCTAAAAAAAAAAAAAAAAAAAAGAGTGCATCATAGGGTCTGAAAGTCTCGAGTTTCTTCCTTTTAGGATACACTGTTGAGGCTGGCTCTTGGTGTGAGAGTATTTAAGATAAATGGGACTAGTTTGGTCATGAAGGCATCAGTGCTCCCCTGGCATGGCACTAGGACAGGGAGAGGAGGTTACGTGAAGGAAAGGCACGTGTAAGCCCTCAGCCACACCCCTGCCGCCTCAACCAGCTTGATGGCACTTCATTAACACCTCCCACATCAAAGCAGCTTCTCTGGTATGCAAAGCCAGTCTGTACCGATCATGCTCGCTCTCTTTCTGAGATTTAATACTGCAAAACAGACCAGGAGCAAGAGTATCCCTTTCCTTTTAGACTATGGGTGCTTGGCCCATAGCCAAGGGCTCAGCCCGTGCCTCCAGGCTCAGAGCACCCCAGCACCAGTGCTGGGTTCCCCCTCTCCCAGTCAGAGGTGCTCAGAGATACTGCAGACTCCCCTGTGCCCTTCCCCAGTGTGTGCTCTGCCCATCTTCTTCCAGGCAGAAAATAAACAGCTTCCTTCTCACCCATCCCCTATTCTCTGCAACTGTCTAGGGAGGATGAGGGTACCAGGCTTTCCCAGACATCCCTGCTTTCAGCCAGCTAGAAGCATTATTCTCAACATACCTGCTTTCCTATTTTGCTTTTGTGTTTTAGGTAAATGCCACTGGGTCATCTATACAATAAAAAAGGCTTTAAGTATAGCACTGGGACTTTCGGTTGTCTAGGCTGGTTCTGTGAGCTGATCTTTGCTTGTCCCAGTGAGTGTTAGTCTGTGAGATGGAGGCATTAATGCAGAAGTGACACAACCTCATTTTGGGGTATTCTGTGTCGGCTCAAAAGATGACACATATCAAGTTTTCCAGGTCTGCTGGGAATTGTCTGCCTGCTAAAATGAAATAAGCAAACCAAGGCTTTAAATCTTACTGCTACATAATGGGTAAAATATTCCTTGTGATTAAAGCCTGGAAAATCAATATAATCTTTGCAGCATTATTAAAAGGTGATCATCTAGTCAGTGTCGGGTGAGGCTGCTGGGCACCAAGGACACAGGGTCATTTCTCCTGTGTGGGATGGTCCCTGGAGGATCAGCCAGCGTGGCCCCAGGACATGCCCACCGCCCCCAGAGGAGTGCCCTCCCAGCAGCCCGCGCGCTTGCCACTACCAGCGGGCTCTCCATCTGCAGCATGAGTGCCTCCAAGGTGCTCTCCAGGCTTGTGGGGAGACTTCCCCCTTCCTTCTGCCCAGTGGTGCCATTACCTCCTCTCACCTCTGCCTCTGCCCTCCCAGTGCTGCCCATGCCCTGCAGCCAGGGCAGTTGCTGGGTACCCAAGCCAAGCCAAGCCAAGCCAAGCCAAGCCAAGCCAAGCCAAGCCAAGCCAACCACCCCATCTGATCATGCAGTGCCTGGTTTCCCTGAGAAAACGTTCCAGATGTTTCCCCTCTGTTTAGTTAAACCAGCAGCCATCACAATTGGGACCCAGGGCATGCGGACATGTGAGCAGGAGCACCCAACCTCTATTTCTTATGCCAGCAAGAACCTAATTGATGCAGGACACAGCTCACACACTTCTTGTGTACACCAAACTGGTGAACCTATCCATGTGTTGTTCATCACTACAAGCAGGGAAAAAGAAGCTTCTGCAGTGTGTTTGCAGTTCCCAGGCAAAACCAAGCCACCGAAAATATCTTCTCTGAAATATTTCACCTGAACTGCCAACAAGGCTTTCTCTCAGCTACCTGTGTGTTTGCCCTTTACTAGCCACATCTTTGAAACTGGGTTGTGTACTGAAAACCTCTCTTCAGGATAGCCAAGCTCTGAGCTTTCGGGACAGGTTTTATACTTTTGGCAGGGAATGCTCTGAGAACCCTTCATAGCCTTCATAAGATCTCCCTGCTTGACAACTTGGTCTCTATAAACAAAGGAGAACCAGAAATTCTTTAACTTGGAGAACAATCTTGTTTCCTAGAAAAGGCAGGTTAGAGTTTTGCCACATTTTCCTCCTACATGGGAAGCCCATCAGCTGTCCCAACCAGATGCCGAATTCAGGAATTGCTTCCTAAGGTTTGGGAATTAAGGGTTTGGGGTTTTTAGACCAATTCAACTTTTGCAATATGGCGCACAGCACAGGATTGTGCAGCTTTAAGGATCCAGCAATTTGGTGAGATTTCAGGGTACCAGCAGGAGCACAAGGGGAGAGGCTGAGTCTCCACAAATTCTCCTGCCTTGGGCCGGGGGTAGTTAGCACCAGGTGCCAAAATGGCACCTTTCTCTCATCATCCTTTCAGTGAATCCACCTTGTCCATGTCAAGGAATGTGGACACCCTTCCTGCCTTTTAGGATCAAGAGGTAAGGCAGTCCCCTTGGTGTCCATCACACTCACACAGGGGAGGACACAACTTCTGGAAGATCAGAGCAAGCTTCCAAAAGCTTAATGTCAGGGACACATTTTCTGGAGGAAATAAGGCACCTCCTATAAAGGCTTTGTCACCATAATATTTCTTCCGGCACATGCTGTGTTCCTGGGGTCAGGCTCCCCTGCTTTCTACCAGGCAGACATGACTTGTCAGTGTGCTTTGCTTTTTATAGATGCACCTGCTTGGGGTGCAGG